>NC_064630.1:840343055-840539665 GCF_023864275.1 Schistocerca cancellata
ACTTTCAGGTGTCGACAAAGATGCTTCCACAAGCATTTTAAAGTACTGTATTAAACGTAAGATACGAAATTACGGTAATGAACTCGGTTTGAGTAAGAATGCGCGAAGGAAGAGTGCTAGGAACTCGTTGAAAATGACAAAACACTACCAATCGACAGATGTGTTCTTGAAATGCGCCAGAGCCTACTGTTACGCAGCAGTGCTAAATTCCGAAAAGTAACTAAATAAATAAATAAATAAAAAAAAACCAACCGTTCTCGTGCCATCACCCAAGTTAAGCAACAACGTTAGTATTCGGATCGGCGACTGCCTGGGACCTCTGGCTGTCTTCATATTTTGCTTTCTTGTCGCCAGCCCTGCCAGCCGTCTCTTCACGCTACCTTTCCGATGCGACAAAGATGTTTCCACAATGACTTAAATCTGTTGTAATAAACAAAAGATACGATATTAGGGAACTCAGTTTGAAGAAGCGTGTGCCAAGGAAGATTTCCAAAGTGTCTCTGGAAATAACAAAACAGTATTAAGCGGCAGAAATGTTCCGAAATACGTCCGGGCTTATTGTTTTGTAGCAGTGTACACGTGCAAATTTGTAAACAAAAATTCTGTGTCTTCTGTCCTTGGTTTCGCACCTTTCCATGGCACGGCACAGCGCTGCTCTAGTAGCTCCGAACGGCCGCCCACGGCGTCTCGGACACGCCGGTCAGGCCCGCGCCCGTCTCGCAGATGTTTCTCGTGCTTGTGCTGTCATATGGGCCGCGACCCGAGCGGCAGCGAGCGGCAGTCGAGCAAAGTCGGGACAAGTCGGGACGGGAGGGGGGACAGGCGCGAATGCAAATGCACCGCGCAAATTACGCATAAATCTGGAAGCGCGGCGTGTGTCAGGCAGGTGAGAAAGCTTCCGTCGGTCCAGCAGGACACTGCAACACCCCGCGCAGTGCCCCCGCCGCCCGGCCGCGCGCAAGCCCTGCGCCGGATAACAGGAACAAGGCGCGTCGCCAGTGGGTGTCGGAGGCCGCACGCACCAAACGAATGACAGGCGGTGCATCGAGCAGCTGTGTTGTGCGTCTCACCTACGTTCGGCAGTCGCCTATGAGACGCCGAGGCGAGCGCGCACTCCGCGCCACCTTCGAGGTGGAAAGACGCGCTTTGCGTCAAATGTGCCACGGAAAGCGGCGATTGCGTGTGTTGGGAGAAGAGGCGAATGCTTCCTCCGTGGTGCGGCTACAGTATAAGGACGCCAACGGCCATACCATGTTGACTACACCGGTTCTCGTCCGATCACCGAAGTTAAGCAACATCGGGCGCGGTTAGTACTTGGATGGGTGACCGCCTGGGAACACCGCGTGCTGTTGGCTCTTTCTCATTTTTTCATTTTTACGTCGCTACACCTGCCAGGCCTCTTTTCATAATAACTTTCAGGTGTCGACAAAGATGCTTCCACAAGCATTTTAAAGTACTGTATTAAACGTAAGATACGAAATTACGGTAATGAACTCGGTTTGAGTAAGAATGCGCGAAGGAAGAGTGCTAGGAACTCGTTGAAAATGACAAAACACTACCAATCGACAGATGTGTTCTTGAAATGCGCCAGAGCCTACTGTTACGCAGCAGTGCTAAATTCCGAAAAGTAACTAAATAAATAAATAAATAAAAAAAAAACCAACCGTTCTCGTGCCATCACCCAAGTTAAGCAACAACGTTAGTATTCGGATCGGCGACTGCCTGGGACCTCTGGCTGTCTTCATATTTTGCTTTCTTGTCGCCAGCCCTGCCAGCCGTCTCTTCACGCTACCTTTCCGATGCGACAAAGATGTTTCCACAATGACTTAAATCTGTTGTAATAAACAAAAGATACGATATTAGGGAACTCAGTTTGAAGAAGCGTGTGCCAAGGAAGATTTCCAAAGTGTCTCTGGAAATAACAAAACAGTATTAAGCGGCAGAAATGTTCCGAAATACGTCCGGGCTTATTGTTTTGTAGCAGTGTACACGTGCAAATTTGTAAACAAAAATTCTGTGTCTTCTGTCCTTGGTTTCGCACCTTTCCATGGCACGGCACAGCGCTGCTCTAGTAGCTCCGAACGGCCGCCCACGGCGTCTCGGACACGCCGGTCAGGCCCGCGCCCGTCTCGCAGATGTTTCTCGTGCTTGTGCTGTCATATGGGCCGCGACCCGAGCGGCAGCGAGCGGCAGTCGAGCAAAGTCGGGACAAGTCGGGACGGGAGGGGGGACAGGCGCGAATGCAAATGCACCGCGCAAATTACGCATAAATCTGGAAGCGCGGCGTGTGTCAGGCAGGTGAGAAAGCTTCCGTCGGTCCAGCAGGACACTGCAACACCCCGCGCAGTGCCCCCGCCGCCCGGCCGCGCGCAAGCCCTGCGCCGGATAACAGGAACAAGGCGCGTCGCCAGTGGGTGTCGGAGGCCGCACGCACCAAACGAATGACAGGCGGTGCATCGAGCAGCTGTGTTGTGCGTCTCACCTACGTTCGGCAGTCGCCTATGAGACGCCGAGGCGAGCGCGCACTCCGCGCCACCTTCGAGGTGGAAAGACGCGCTTTGCGTCAAATGTGCCACGGAAAGCGGCGATTGCGTGTGTTGGGAGAAGAGGCGAATGCTTCCTCCGTGGTGCGGCTACAGTATAAGGACGCCAACGGCCATACCATGTTGACTACACCGGTTCTCGTCCGATCACCGAAGTTAAGCAACATCGGGCGCGGTTAGTACTTGGATGGGTGACCGCCTGGGAACACCGCGTGCTGTTGGCTCTTTCTCATTTTTTCATTTTTACGTCGCTACACCTGCCAGGCCTCTTTTCATAATAACTTTCAGGTGTCGACAAAGATGCTTCCACAAGCATTTTAAAGTACTGTATTAAACGTAAGATACGAAATTACGGTAATGAACTCGGTTTGAGTAAGAATGCGCGAAGGAAGAGTGCTAGGAACTCGTTGAAAATGACAAAACACTACCAATCGACAGATGTGTTCTTGAAATGCGCCAGAGCCTACTGTTACGCAGCAGTGCTAAATTCCGAAAAGTAACTAAATAAATAAATAAATAAAAAAAAACCAACCGTTCTCGTGCCATCACCCAAGTTAAGCAACAACGTTAGTATTCGGATCGGCGACTGCCTGGGACCTCTGGCTGTCTTCATATTTTGCTTTCTTGTCGCCAGCCCTGCCAGCCGTCTCTTCACGCTACCTTTCCGATGCGACAAAGATGTTTCCACAATGACTTAAATCTGTTGTAATAAACAAAAGATACGATATTAGGGAACTCAGTTTGAAGAAGCGTGTGCCAAGGAAGATTTCCAAAGTGTCTCTGGAAATAACAAAACAGTATTAAGCGGCAGAAATGTTCCGAAATACGTCCGGGCTTATTGTTTTGTAGCAGTGTACACGTGCAAATTTGTAAACAAAAATTCTGTGTCTTCTGTCCTTGGTTTCGCACCTTTCCATGGCACGGCACAGCGCTGCTCTAGTAGCTCCGAACGGCCGCCCACGGCGTCTCGGACACGCCGGTCAGGCCCGCGCCCGTCTCGCAGATGTTTCTCGTGCTTGTGCTGTCATATGGGCCGCGACCCGAGCGGCAGCGAGCGGCAGTCGAGCAAAGTCGGGACAAGTCGGGACGGGAGGGGGGACAGGCGCGAATGCAAATGCACCGCGCAAATTACGCATAAATCTGGAAGCGCGGCGTGTGTCAGGCAGGTGAGAAAGCTTCCGTCGGTCCAGCAGGACACTGCAACACCCCGCGCAGTGCCCCCGCCGCCCGGCCGCGCGCAAGCCCTGCGCCGGATAACAGGAACAAGGCGCGTCGCCAGTGGGTGTCGGAGGCCGCACGCACCAAACGAATGACAGGCGGTGCATCGAGCAGCTGTGTTGTGCGTCTCACCTACGTTCGGCAGTCGCCTATGAGACGCCGAGGCGAGCGCGCACTCCGCGCCACCTTCGAGGTGGAAAGACGCGCTTTGCGTCAAATGTGCCACGGAAAGCGGCGATTGCGTGTGTTGGGAGAAGAGGCGAATGCTTCCTCCGTGGTGCGGCTACAGTATAAGGACGCCAACGGCCATACCATGTTGACTACACACGGTTCTCGTCCGATCACCGAAGTTAAGCAACATCGGGCGCGGTTAGTACTTGGATGGGTGACCGCCTGGGAACACCGCGTGCTGTTGGCTCTTTCTCATTTTTTCATTTTTACGTCGCTACACCTGCCAGGCCTCTTTTCATAATAACTTTCAGGTGTCGACAAAGATGCTTCCACAAGCATTTTAAAGTACTGTATTAAACGTAAGATACGAAATTACGGTAATGAACTCGGTTTGAGTAAGAATGCGCGAAGGAAGAGTGCTAGGAACTCGTTGAAAATGACAAAACACTACCAATCGACAGATGTGTTCTTGAAATGCGCCAGAGCCTACTGTTACGCAGCAGTGCTAAATTCCGAAAAGTAACTAAATAAATAAATAAATAAAAAAAAACCAACCGTTCTCGTGCCATCACCCAAGTTAAGCAACAACGTTAGTATTCGGATCGGCGACTGCCTGGGACCTCTGGCTGTCTTCATATTTTGCTTTCTTGTCGCCAGCCCTGCCAGCCGTCTCTTCACGCTACCTTTCCGATGCGACAAAGATGTTTCCACAATGACTTAAATCTGTTGTAATAAACAAAAGATACGATATTAGGGAACTCAGTTTGAAGAAGCGTGTGCCAAGGAAGATTTCCAAAGTGTCTCTGGAAATAACAAAACAGTATTAAGCGGCAGAAATGTTCCGAAATCGTCCGGGCTTATTGTTTTGTAGCAGTGTACACGTGCAAATTTGTAAACAAAAATTCTGTGTCTTCTGTCCTTGGTTTCGCACCTTTCCATGGCACGGCACAGCGCTGCTCTAGTAGCTCCGAACGGCCGCCCACGGCGTCTCGGACACGCCGGTCAGGCCCGCGCCCGTCTCGCAGATGTTTCTCGTGCTTGTGCTGTCATATGGGCCGCGACCCGAGCGGCAGCGAGCGGCAGTCGAGCAAAGTCGGGACAAGTCGGGACGGGAGGGGGGACAGGCGCGAATGCAAATGCACCGCGCAAATTACGCATAAATCTGGAAGCGCGGCGTGTGTCAGGCAGGTGAGAAAGCTTCCGTCGGTCCAGCAGGACACTGCAACACCCCGCGCAGTGCCCCCGCCGCCCGGCCGCGCGCAAGCCCTGCGCCGGATAACAGGAACAAGGCGCGTCGCCAGTGGGTGTCGGAGGCCGCACGCACCAAACGAATGACAGGCGGTGCATCGAGCAGCTGTGTTGTGCGTCTCACCTACGTTCGGCAGTCGCCTATGAGACGCCGAGGCGAGCGCGCACTCCGCGCCACCTTCGAGGTGGAAAGACGCGCTTTGCGTCAAATGTGCCACGGAAAGCGGCGATTGCGTGTGTTGGGAGAAGAGGCGAATGCTTCCTCCGTGGTGCGGCTACAGTATAAGGACGCCAACGGCCATACCATGTTGACTACACCGGTTCTCGTCCGATCACCGAAGTTAAGCAACATCGGGCGCGGTTAGTACTTGGATGGGTGACCGCCTGGGAACACCGCGTGCTGTTGGCTCTTTCTCATTTTTTCATTTTTACGTCGCTACACCTGCCAGGCCTCTTTTCATAATAACTTTCAGGTGTCGACAAAGATGCTTCCACAAGCATTTTAAAGTACTGTATTAAACGTAAGATACGAAATTACGGTAATGAACTCGGTTTGAGTAAGAATGCGCGAAGGAAGAGTGCTAGGAACTCGTTGAAAATGACAAAACACTACCAATCGACAGATGTGTTCTTGAAATGCGCCAGAGCCTACTGTTACGCAGCAGTGCTAAATTCCGAAAAGTAACTAAATAAATAAATAAATAAAAAAAAAACCAACCGTTCTCGTGCCATCACCCAAGTTAAGCAACAACGTTAGTATTCGGATCGGCGACTGCCTGGGACCTCTGGCTGTCTTCATATTTTGCTTTCTTGTCGCCAGCCCTGCCAGCCGTCTCTTCACGCTACCTTTCCGATGCGACAAAGATGTTTCCACAATGACTTAAATCTGTTGTAATAAACAAAAGATACGATATTAGGGAACTCAGTTTGAAGAAGCGTGTGCCAAGGAAGATTTCCAAAGTGTCTCTGGAAATAACAAAACAGTATTAAGCGGCAGAAATGTTCCGAAATACGTCCGGGCTTATTGTTTTGTAGCAGTGTACACGTGCAAATTTGTAAACAAAAATTCTGTGTCTTCTGTCCTTGGTTTCGCACCTTTCCATGGCACGGCACAGCGCTGCTCTAGTAGCTCCGAACGGCCGCCCACGGCGTCTCGGACACGCCGGTCAGGCCCGCGCCCGTCTCGCAGATGTTTCTCGTGCTTGTGCTGTCATATGGGCCGCGACCCGAGCGGCAGCGAGCGGCAGTCGAGCAAAGTCGGGACAAGTCGGGACGGGAGGGGGGACAGGCGCGAATGCAAATGCACCGCGCAAATTACGCATAAATCTGGAAGCGCGGCGTGTGTCAGGCAGGTGAGAAAGCTTCCGTCGGTCCAGCAGGACACTGCAACACCCCGCGCAGTGCCCCCGCCGCCCGGCCGCGCGCAAGCCCTGCGCCGGATAACAGGAACAAGGCGCGTCGCCAGTGGGTGTCGGAGGCCGCACGCACCAAACGAATGACAGGCGGTGCATCGAGCAGCTGTGTTGTGCGTCTCACCTACGTTCGGCAGTCGCCTATGAGACGCCGAGGCGAGCGCGCACTCCGCGCCACCTTCGAGGTGGAAAGACGCGCTTTGCGTCAAATGTGCCACGGAAAGCGGCGATTGCGTGTGTTGGGAGAAGAGGCGAATGCTTCCTCCGTGGTGCGGCTACAGTATAAGGACGCCAACGGCCATACCATGTTGACTACACCGGTTCTCGTCCGATCACCGAAGTTAAGCAACATCGGGCGCGGTTAGTACTTGGATGGGTGACCGCCTGGGAACACCGCGTGCTGTTGGCTCTTTCTCATTTTTTCATTTTTACGTCGCTACACCTGCCAGGCCTCTTTTCATAATAACTTTCAGGTGTCGACAAAGATGCTTCCACAAGCATTTTAAAGTACTGTATTAAACGTAAGATACGAAATTACGGTAATGAACTCGGTTTGAGTAAGAATGCGCGAAGGAAGAGTGCTAGGAACTCGTTGAAAATGACAAAACACTACCAATCGACAGATGTGTTCTTGAAATGCGCCAGAGCCTACTGTTACGCAGCAGTGCTAAATTCCGAAAAGTAACTAAATAAATAAATAAATAAAAAAAAACCAACCGTTCTCGTGCCATCACCCAAGTTAAGCAACAACGTTAGTATTCGGATCGGCGACTGCCTGGGACCTCTGGCTGTCTTCATATTTTGCTTTCTTGTCGCCAGCCCTGCCAGCCGTCTCTTCACGCTACCTTTCCGATGCGACAAAGATGTTTCCACAATGACTTAAATCTGTTGTAATAAACAAAAGATACGATATTAGGGAACTCAGTTTGAAGAAGCGTGTGCCAAGGAAGATTTCCAAAGTGTCTCTGGAAATAACAAAACAGTATTAAGCGGCAGAAATGTTCCGAAATACGTCCGGGCTTATTGTTTTGTAGCAGTGTACACGTGCAAATTTGTAAACAAAAATTCTGTGTCTTCTGTCCTTGGTTTCGCACCTTTCCATGGCACGGCACAGCGCTGCTCTAGTAGCTCCGAACGGCCGCCCACGGCGTCTCGGACACGCCGGTCAGGCCCGCGCCCGTCTCGCAGATGTTTCTCGTGCTTGTGCTGTCATATGGGCCGCGACCCGAGCGGCAGCGAGCGGCAGTCGAGCAAAGTCGGGACAAGTCGGGACGGGAGGGGGGACAGGCGCGAATGCAAATGCACCGCGCAAATTACGCATAAATCTGGAAGCGCGGCGTGTGTCAGGCAGGTGAGAAAGCTTCCGTCGGTCCAGCAGGACACTGCAACACCCCGCGCAGTGCCCCCGCCGCCCGGCCGCGCGCAAGCCCTGCGCCGGATAACAGGAACAAGGCGCGTCGCCAGTGGGTGTCGGAGGCCGCACGCACCAAACGAATGACAGGCGGTGCATCGAGCAGCTGTGTTGTGCGTCTCACCTACGTTCGGCAGTCGCCTATGAGACGCCGAGGCGAGCGCGCACTCCGCGCCACCTTCGAGGTGGAAAGACGCGCTTTGCGTCAAATGTGCCACGGAAAGCGGCGATTGCGTGTGTTGGGAGAAGAGGCGAATGCTTCCTCCGTGGTGCGGCTACAGTATAAGGACGCCAACGGCCATACCATGTTGACTACACCGGTTCTCGTCCGATCACCGAAGTTAAGCAACATCGGGCGCGGTTAGTACTTGGATGGGTGACCGCCTGGGAACACCGCGTGCTGTTGGCTCTTTCTCATTTTTTCATTTTTACGTCGCTACACCTGCCAGGCCTCTTTTCATAATAACTTTCAGGTGTCGACAAAGATGCTTCCACAAGCATTTTAAAGTACTGTATTAAACGTAAGATACGAAATTACGGTAATGAACTCGGTTTGAGTAAGAATGCGCGAAGGAAGAGTGCTAGGAACTCGTTGAAAATGACAAAACACTACCAATCGACAGATGTGTTCTTGAAATGCGCCAGAGCCTACTGTTACGCAGCAGTGCTAAATTCCGAAAAGTAACTAAATAAATAAATAAATAAAAAAAAAACCAACCGTTCTCGTGCCATCACCCAAGTTAAGCAACAACGTTAGTATTCGGATCGGCGACTGCCTGGGACCTCTGGCTGTCTTCATATTTTGCTTTCTTGTCGCCAGCCCTGCCAGCCGTCTCTTCACGCTACCTTTCCGATGCGACAAAGATGTTTCCACAATGACTTAAATCTGTTGTAATAAACAAAAGATACGATATTAGGGAACTCAGTTTGAAGAAGCGTGTGCCAAGGAAGATTTCCAAAGTGTCTCTGGAAATAACAAAACAGTATTAAGCGGCAGAAATGTTCCGAAATACGTCCGGGCTTATTGTTTTGTAGCAGTGTACACGTGCAAATTTGTAAACAAAAATTCTGTGTCTTCTGTCCTTGGTTTCGCACCTTTCCATGGCACGGCACAGCGCTGCTCTAGTAGCTCCGAACGGCCGCCCACGGCGTCTCGGACACGCCGGTCAGGCCCGCGCCCGTCTCGCAGATGTTTCTCGTGCTTGTGCTGTCATATGGGCCGCGACCCGAGCGGCAGCGAGCGGCAGTCGAGCAAAGTCGGGACAAGTCGGGACGGGAGGGGGGACAGGCGCGAATGCAAATGCACCGCGCAAATTACGCATAAATCTGGAAGCGCGGCGTGTGTCAGGCAGGTGAGAAAGCTTCCGTCGGTCCAGCAGGACACTGCAACACCCCGCGCAGTGCCCCCGCCGCCCGGCCGCGCGCAAGCCCTGCGCCGGATAACAGGAACAAGGCGCGTCGCCAGTGGGTGTCGGAGGCCGCACGCACCAAACGAATGACAGGCGGTGCATCGAGCAGCTGTGTTGTGCGTCTCACCTACGTTCGGCAGTCGCCTATGAGACGCCGAGGCGAGCGCGCACTCCGCGCCACCTTCGAGGTGGAAAGACGCGCTTTGCGTCAAATGTGCCACGGAAAGCGGCGATTGCGTGTGTTGGGAGAAGAGGCGAATGCTTCCTCCGTGGTGCGGCTACAGTATAAGGACGCCAACGGCCATACCATGTTGACTACACCGGTTCTCGTCCGATCACCGAAGTTAAGCAACATCGGGCGCGGTTAGTACTTGGATGGGTGACCGCCTGGGAACACCGCGTGCTGTTGGCTCTTTCTCATTTTTTCATTTTTACGTCGCTACACCTGCCAGGCCTCTTTTCATAATAACTTTCAGGTGTCGACAAAGATGCTTCCACAAGCATTTTAAAGTACTGTATTAAACGTAAGATACGAAATTACGGTAATGAACTCGGTTTGAGTAAGAATGCGCGAAGGAAGAGTGCTAGGAACTCGTTGAAAATGACAAAACACTACCAATCGACAGATGTGTTCTTGAAATGCGCCAGAGCCTACTGTTACGCAGCAGTGCTAAATTCCGAAAAGTAACTAAATAAATAAATAAATAAAAAAAAAACCAACCGTTCTCGTGCCATCACCCAAGTTAAGCAACAACGTTAGTATTCGGATCGGCGACTGCCTGGGACCTCTGGCTGTCTTCATATTTTGCTTTCTTGTCGCCAGCCCTGCCAGCCGTCTCTTCACGCTACCTTTCCGATGCGACAAAGATGTTTCCACAATGACTTAAATCTGTTGTAATAAACAAAAGATACGATATTAGGGAACTCAGTTTGAAGAAGCGTGTGCCAAGGAAGATTTCCAAAGTGTCTCTGGAAATAACAAAACAGTATTAAGCGGCAGAAATGTTCCGAAATACGTCCGGGCTTATTGTTTTGTAGCAGTGTACACGTGCAAATTTGTAAACAAAAATTCTGTGTCTTCTGTCCTTGGTTTCGCACCTTTCCATGGCACGGCACAGCGCTGCTCTAGTAGCTCCGAACGGCCGCCCACGGCGTCTCGGACACGCCGGTCAGGCCCGCGCCCGTCTCGCAGATGTTTCTCGTGCTTGTGCTGTCATATGGGCCGCGACCCGAGCGGCAGCGAGCGGCAGTCGAGCAAAGTCGGGACAAGTCGGGACGGGAGGGGGGACAGGCGCGAATGCAAATGCACCGCGCAAATTACGCATAAATCTGGAAGCGCGGCGTGTGTCAGGCAGGTGAGAAAGCTTCCGTCGGTCCAGCAGGACACTGCAACACCCCGCGCAGTGCCCCCGCCGCCCGGCCGCGCGCAAGCCCTGCGCCGGATAACAGGAACAAGGCGCGTCGCCAGTGGGTGTCGGAGGCCGCACGCACCAAACGAATGACAGGCGGTGCATCGAGCAGCTGTGTTGTGCGTCTCACCTACGTTCGGCAGTCGCCTATGAGACGCCGAGGCGAGCGCGCACTCCGCGCCACCTTCGAGGTGGAAAGACGCGCTTTGCGTCAAATGTGCCACGGAAAGCGGCGATTGCGTGTGTTGGGAGAAGAGGCGAATGCTTCCTCCGTGGTGCGGCTACAGTATAAGGACGCCAACGGCCATACCATGTTGACTACACCGGTTCTCGTCCGATCACCGAAGTTAAGCAACATCGGGCGCGGTTAGTACTTGGATGGGTGACCGCCTGGGAACACCGCGTGCTGTTGGCTCTTTCTCATTTTTTCATTTTTACGTCGCTACACCTGCCAGGCCTCTTTTCATAATAACTTTCAGGTGTCGACAAAGATGCTTCCACAAGCATTTTAAAGTACTGTATTAAACGTAAGATACGAAATTACGGTAATGAACTCGGTTTGAGTAAGAATGCGCGAAGGAAGAGTGCTAGGAACTCGTTGAAAATGACAAAACACTACCAATCGACAGATGTGTTCTTGAAATGCGCCAGAGCCTACTGTTACGCAGCAGTGCTAAATTCCGAAAAGTAACTAAATAAATAAATAAATAAAAAAAAAACCAACCGTTCTCGTGCCATCACCCAAGTTAAGCAACAACGTTAGTATTCGGATCGGCGACTGCCTGGGACCTCTGGCTGTCTTCATATTTTGCTTTCTTGTCGCCAGCCCTGCCAGCCGTCTCTTCACGCTACCTTTCCGATGCGACAAAGATGTTTCCACAATGACTTAAATCTGTTGTAATAAACAAAAGATACGATATTAGGGAACTCAGTTTGAAGAAGCGTGTGCCAAGGAAGATTTCCAAAGTGTCTCTGGAAATAACAAAACAGTATTAAGCGGCAGAAATGTTCCGAAATACGTCCGGGCTTATTGTTTTGTAGCAGTGTACACGTGCAAATTTGTAAACAAAAATTCTGTGTCTTCTGTCCTTGGTTTCGCACCTTTCCATGGCACGGCACAGCGCTGCTCTAGTAGCTCCGAACGGCCGCCCACGGCGTCTCGGACACGCCGGTCAGGCCCGCGCCCGTCTCGCAGATGTTTCTCGTGCTTGTGCTGTCATATGGGCCGCGACCCGAGCGGCAGCGAGCGGCAGTCGAGCAAAGTCGGGACAAGTCGGGACGGGAGGGGGGACAGGCGCGAATGCAAATGCACCGCGCAAATTACGCATAAATCTGGAAGCGCGGCGTGTGTCAGGCAGGTGAGAAAGCTTCCGTCGGTCCAGCAGGACACTGCAACACCCCGCGCAGTGCCCCCGCCGCCCGGCCGCGCGCAAGCCCTGCGCCGGATAACAGGAACAAGGCGCGTCGCCAGTGGGTGTCGGAGGCCGCACGCACCAAACGAATGACAGGCGGTGCATCGAGCAGCTGTGTTGTGCGTCTCACCTACGTTCGGCAGTCGCCTATGAGACGCCGAGGCGAGCGCGCACTCCGCGCCACCTTCGAGGTGGAAAGACGCGCTTTGCGTCAAATGTGCCACGGAAAGCGGCGATTGCGTGTGTTGGGAGAAGAGGCGAATGCTTCCTCCGTGGTGCGGCTACAGTATAAGGACGCCAACGGCCATACCATGTTGACTACACCGGTTCTCGTCCGATCACCGAAGTTAAGCAACATCGGGCGCGGTTAGTACTTGGATGGGTGACCGCCTGGGAACACCGCGTGCTGTTGGCTCTTTCTCATTTTTTCATTTTTACGTCGCTACACCTGCCAGGCCTCTTTTCATAATAACTTTCAGGTGTCGACAAAGATGCTTCCACAAGCATTTTAAAGTACTGTATTAAACGTAAGATACGAAATTACGGTAATGAACTCGGTTTGAGTAAGAATGCGCGAAGGAAGAGTGCTAGGAACTCGTTGAAAATGACAAAACACTACCAATCGACAGATGTGTTCTTGAAATGCGCCAGAGCCTACTGTTACGCAGCAGTGCTAAATTCCGAAAAGTAACTAAATAAATAAATAAATAAAAAAAAAACCAACCGTTCTCGTGCCATCACCCAAGTTAAGCAACAACGTTAGTATTCGGATCGGCGACTGCCTGGGACCTCTGGCTGTCTTCATATTTTGCTTTCTTGTCGCCAGCCCTGCCAGCCGTCTCTTCACGCTACCTTTCCGATGCGACAAAGATGTTTCCACAATGACTTAAATCTGTTGTAATAAACAAAAGATACGATATTAGGGAACTCAGTTTGAAGAAGCGTGTGCCAAGGAAGATTTCCAAAGTGTCTCTGGAAATAACAAAACAGTATTAAGCGGCAGAAATGTTCCGAAATACGTCCGGGCTTATTGTTTTGTAGCAGTGTACACGTGCAAATTTGTAAACAAAAATTCTGTGTCTTCTGTCCTTGGTTTCGCACCTTTCCATGGCACGGCACAGCGCTGCTCTAGTAGCTCCGAACGGCCGCCCACGGCGTCTCGGACACGCCGGTCAGGCCCGCGCCCGTCTCGCAGATGTTTCTCGTGCTTGTGCTGTCATATGGGCCGCGACCCGAGCGGCAGCGAGCGGCAGTCGAGCAAAGTCGGGACAAGTCGGGACGGGAGGGGGGACAGGCGCGAATGCAAATGCACCGCGCAAATTACGCATAAATCTGGAAGCGCGGCGTGTGTCAGGCAGGTGAGAAAGCTTCCGTCGGTCCAGCAGGACACTGCAACACCCCGCGCAGTGCCCCCGCCGCCCGGCCGCGCGCAAGCCCTGCGCCGGATAACAGGAACAAGGCGCGTCGCCAGTGGGTGTCGGAGGCCGCACGCACCAAACGAATGACAGGCGGTGCATCGAGCAGCTGTGTTGTGCGTCTCACCTACGTTCGGCAGTCGCCTATGAGACGCCGAGGCGAGCGCGCACTCCGCGCCACCTTCGAGGTGGAAAGACGCGCTTTGCGTCAAATGTGCCACGGAAAGCGGCGATTGCGTGTGTTGGGAGAAGAGGCGAATGCTTCCTCCGTGGTGCGGCTACAGTATAAGGACGCCAACGGCCATACCATGTTGACTACACCGGTTCTCGTCCGATCACCGAAGTTAAGCAACATCGGGCGCGGTTAGTACTTGGATGGGTGACCGCCTGGGAACACCGCGTGCTGTTGGCTCTTTCTCATTTTTTCATTTTTACGTCGCTACACCTGCCAGGCCTCTTTTCATAATAACTTTCAGGTGTCGACAAAGATGCTTCCACAAGCATTTTAAAGTACTGTATTAAACGTAAGATACGAAATTACGGTAATGAACTCGGTTTGAGTAAGAATGCGCGAAGGAAGAGTGCTAGGAACTCGTTGAAAATGACAAAACACTACCAATCGACAGATGTGTTCTTGAAATGCGCCAGAGCCTACTGTTACGCAGCAGTGCTAAATTCCGAAAAGTAACTAAATAAATAAATAAATAAAAAAAAAACCAACCGTTCTCGTGCCATCACCCAAGTTAAGCAACAACGTTAGTATTCGGATCGGCGACTGCCTGGGACCTCTGGCTGTCTTCATATTTTGCTTTCTTGTCGCCAGCCCTGCCAGCCGTCTCTTCACGCTACCTTTCCGATGCGACAAAGATGTTTCCACAATGACTTAAATCTGTTGTAATAAACAAAAGATACGATATTAGGGAACTCAGTTTGAAGAAGCGTGTGCCAAGGAAGATTTCCAAAGTGTCTCTGGAAATAACAAAACAGTATTAAGCGGCAGAAATGTTCCGAAATACGTCCGGGCTTATTGTTTTGTAGCAGTGTACACGTGCAAATTTGTAAACAAAAATTCTGTGTCTTCTGTCCTTGGTTTCGCACCTTTCCATGGCACGGCACAGCGCTGCTCTAGTAGCTCCGAACGGCCGCCCACGGCGTCTCGGACACGCCGGTCAGGCCCGCGCCCGTCTCGCAGATGTTTCTCGTGCTTGTGCTGTCATATGGGCCGCGACCCGAGCGGCAGCGAGCGGCAGTCGAGCAAAGTCGGGACAAGTCGGGACGGGAGGGGGGACAGGCGCGAATGCAAATGCACCGCGCAAATTACGCATAAATCTGGAAGCGCGGCGTGTGTCAGGCAGGTGAGAAAGCTTCCGTCGGTCCAGCAGGACACTGCAACACCCCGCGCAGTGCCCCCGCCGCCCGGCCGCGCGCAAGCCCTGCGCCGGATAACAGGAACAAGGCGCGTCGCCAGTGGGTGTCGGAGGCCGCACGCACCAAACGAATGACAGGCGGTGCATCGAGCAGCTGTGTTGTGCGTCTCACCTACGTTCGGCAGTCGCCTATGAGACGCCGAGGCGAGCGCGCACTCCGCGCCACCTTCGAGGTGGAAAGACGCGCTTTGCGTCAAATGTGCCACGGAAAGCGGCGATTGCGTGTGTTGGGAGAAGAGGCGAATGCTTCCTCCGTGGTGCGGCTACAGTATAAGGACGCCAACGGCCATACCATGTTGACTACACCGGTTCTCGTCCGATCACCGAAGTTAAGCAACATCGGGCGCGGTTAGTACTTGGATGGGTGACCGCCTGGGAACACCGCGTGCTGTTGGCTCTTTCTCATTTTTTCATTTTTACGTCGCTACACCTGCCAGGCCTCTTTTCATAATAACTTTCAGGTGTCGACAAAGATGCTTCCACAAGCATTTTAAAGTACTGTATTAAACGTAAGATACGAAATTACGGTAATGAACTCGGTTTGAGTAAGAATGCGCGAAGGAAGAGTGCTAGGAACTCGTTGAAAATGACAAAACACTACCAATCGACAGATGTGTTCTTGAAATGCGCCAGAGCCTACTGTTACGCAGCAGTGCTAAATTCCGAAAAGTAACTAAATAAATAAATAAATAAAAAAAAAACCAACCGTTCTCGTGCCATCACCCAAGTTAAGCAACAACGTTAGTATTCGGATCGGCGACTGCCTGGGACCTCTGGCTGTCTTCATATTTTGCTTTCTTGTCGCCAGCCCTGCCAGCCGTCTCTTCACGCTACCTTTCCGATGCGACAAAGATGTTTCCACAATGACTTAAATCTGTTGTAATAAACAAAAGATACGATATTAGGGAACTCAGTTTGAAGAAGCGTGTGCCAAGGAAGATTTCCAAAGTGTCTCTGGAAATAACAAAACAGTATTAAGCGGCAGAAATGTTCCGAAATACGTCCGGGCTTATTGTTTTGTAGCAGTGTACACGTGCAAATTTGTAAACAAAAATTCTGTGTCTTCTGTCCTTGGTTTCGCACCTTTCCATGGCACGGCACAGCGCTGCTCTAGTAGCTCCGAACGGCCGCCCACGGCGTCTCGGACACGCCGGTCAGGCCCGCGCCCGTCTCGCAGATGTTTCTCGTGCTTGTGCTGTCATATGGGCCGCGACCCGAGCGGCAGCGAGCGGCAGTCGAGCAAAGTCGGGACAAGTCGGGACGGGAGGGGGGACAGGCGCGAATGCAAATGCACCGCGCAAATTACGCATAAATCTGGAAGCGCGGCGTGTGTCAGGCAGGTGAGAAAGCTTCCGTCGGTCCAGCAGGACACTGCAACACCCCGCGCAGTGCCCCCGCCGCCCGGCCGCGCGCAAGCCCTGCGCCGGATAACAGGAACAAGGCGCGTCGCCAGTGGGTGTCGGAGGCCGCACGCACCAAACGAATGACAGGCGGTGCATCGAGCAGCTGTGTTGTGCGTCTCACCTACGTTCGGCAGTCGCCTATGAGACGCCGAGGCGAGCGCGCACTCCGCGCCACCTTCGAGGTGGAAAGACGCGCTTTGCGTCAAATGTGCCACGGAAAGCGGCGATTGCGTGTGTTGGGAGAAGAGGCGAATGCTTCCTCCGTGGTGCGGCTACAGTATAAGGACGCCAACGGCCATACCATGTTGACTACACCGGTTCTCGTCCGATCACCGAAGTTAAGCAACATCGGGCGCGGTTAGTACTTGGATGGGTGACCGCCTGGGAACACCGCGTGCTGTTGGCTCTTTCTCATTTTTTCATTTTTACGTCGCTACACCTGCCAGGCCTCTTTTCATAATAACTTTCAGGTGTCGACAAAGATGCTTCCACAAGCATTTTAAAGTACTGTATTAAACGTAAGATACGAAATTACGGTAATGAACTCGGTTTGAGTAAGAATGCGCGAAGGAAGAGTGCTAGGAACTCGTTGAAAATGACAAAACACTACCAATCGACAGATGTGTTCTTGAAATGCGCCAGAGCCTACTGTTACGCAGCAGTGCTAAATTCCGAAAAGTAACTAAATAAATAAATAAATAAAAAAAAAACCAACCGTTCTCGTGCCATCACCCAAGTTAAGCAACAACGTTAGTATTCGGATCGGCGACTGCCTGGGACCTCTGGCTGTCTTCATATTTTGCTTTCTTGTCGCCAGCCCTGCCAGCCGTCTCTTCACGCTACCTTTCCGATGCGACAAAGATGTTTCCACAATGACTTAAATCTGTTGTAATAAACAAAAGATACGATATTAGGGAACTCAGTTTGAAGAAGCGTGTGCCAAGGAAGATTTCCAAAGTGTCTCTGGAAATAACAAAACAGTATTAAGCGGCAGAAATGTTCCGAAATACGTCCGGGCTTATTGTTTTGTAGCAGTGTACACGTGCAAATTTGTAAACAAAAATTCTGTGTCTTCTGTCCTTGGTTTCGCACCTTTCCATGGCACGGCACAGCGCTGCTCTAGTAGCTCCGAACGGCCGCCCACGGCGTCTCGGACACGCCGGTCAGGCCCGCGCCCGTCTCGCAGATGTTTCTCGTGCTTGTGCTGTCATATGGGCCGCGACCCGAGCGGCAGCGAGCGGCAGTCGAGCAAAGTCGGGACAAGTCGGGACGGGAGGGGGGACAGGCGCGAATGCAAATGCACCGCGCAAATTACGCATAAATCTGGAAGCGCGGCGTGTGTCAGGCAGGTGAGAAAGCTTCCGTCGGTCCAGCAGGACACTGCAACACCCCGCGCAGTGCCCCCGCCGCCCGGCCGCGCGCAAGCCCTGCGCCGGATAACAGGAACAAGGCGCGTCGCCAGTGGGTGTCGGAGGCCGCACGCACCAAACGAATGACAGGCGGTGCATCGAGCAGCTGTGTTGTGCGTCTCACCTACGTTCGGCAGTCGCCTATGAGACGCCGAGGCGAGCGCGCACTCCGCGCCACCTTCGAGGTGGAAAGACGCGCTTTGCGTCAAATGTGCCACGGAAAGCGGCGATTGCGTGTGTTGGGAGAAGAGGCGAATGCTTCCTCCGTGGTGCGGCTACAGTATAAGGACGCCAACGGCCATACCATGTTGACTACACCGGTTCTCGTCCGATCACCGAAGTTAAGCAACATCGGGCGCGGTTAGTACTTGGATGGGTGACCGCCTGGGAAACCCGGTTGCTGCTGGCTCCCTTCCTGTTTTTTTTTTTTGTTATGTCACCAGCCCAATTTTCAAACTACCTTTCTGTTGTGACAAAGATGCTTCTTTATGCCTTTTAAACTACTGTAATGGTACGAAAATGCAGTAATTAACTCAGTTTGAGGGAGAATGTGCTAACCAATTTTGCCAAGAAGACTTTGAAAACGACAAAACAGTACAAATCGGCAGGTGATTTCTGAAATACGTCACCGCCTATTATTGTGTAGGAGTGTAGAGTTCCAAATTTGATTTGTAACCACGAATTTATTCCTTAGTCGTCTCGTCTCGTCTCGTCTCGTCTCGTCTCGTCCCGCAGACGTTTGTCGTGCTTGCGCTGTCATATGGACCACGACCCGAGCGGCAGCGAGCGGCAGTCGAGCAAAGTCGGGACAAGTCGGGACGGGGACGGGGACAGGGATAGGAATGGTGCGAATGCACTGCAAACTACGCAGACACCTGGTGTGAGGCAAGGCGAGGCGAGGCGAGGCGAGGCGAGGCGAGGCGAGGAAGCCCACATCGCTACCAGTGGGCCCTCCAGCACGACACTGCCACACCCCGCACAGGCCCTCCGCTGAACACCAGGGACAAGATGCGTCCTCCGCTAGTGTCGAAGGCTGCACGCGCCCAGCGAATGACAGGGGGTGCAACGAGCAGCAGTGCGTCTCACACACGCGGCGGTGCGCCCGCCAATTCGGCCGTCACTCTGCTGGGACGCCGGGCGCGCCTCCCCGCGCCGTCCTCGAGGAACTGGCGGTTGCGGAAGGAAGCGCTTTCGTCAAATGCGGCCGAAAACTAACATTTTGTGTGTTGGGAGAAAAGCCGAACGCGAATTCTGCCGTGCTCCTACATTAGATGAGCGTCAACGGCCATACCATGATGAATACACCGGTTCTCGTACGATCACCGAAGTTAAGCAACATCGGGCCCGGCTAGTACTTGGATGGGTGACTGCCTGGGAAACCCGGGTGCTGCTGGCTCCCTTCCTGTTTTTTTATTGTTATGTCGCCAGCCCAATTTTCAAACTATCTTTCTGTTGTGACAAAGATGCTTCTTTAAGCCTTTTAAACTACTGTAATGGTACGAAAATGCAGTAATTAAGTCAGTTTGAGGGAGAATGTGCTAACCAAGTTTGCCAAGAAGACTTTGTAAACAACAAAACATTACGAATCGTCAGGTGATTTCTGAAATACGTCACCGCCTATTGTTGTGTAGGAGTGTAGAGTTCCAAATTTGATTTGTAACCACGAATTTATTCCTTAGTCGTCTCGTCTCGTCTCGTCTCGTCTCGTCCCGCAGACGTTTGTCGTGCTTGCGCTGTCATATGGACCACGACCCGAGCGGCAGCGAGCGGCAGTCGAGCAAAGACGGGGCAGGGACAGGGATAGGAATGGTGCGAATGCACTGCAAACTACGCAGACACCTGGTGTGAGGCGAGGCGAGGCGATTCGAGGCGAGGCGAGGAAGCCCACATCGCTACCAGTGGGCCCTCCAGCACGACACTGCCACACCCCGCACAGGCCTTCCGCTGAACACCAGGGACAAGATGCGTCCTCCGCTAGTGTCGAAGGCTGCACGCGCCCAGCGAATGACAGGGGGTGCAACGAGCAGCAGTGCGTCTCACACACGCGGCGGTGCGCCCGCCAATTCGGCCGTCACTCTGCTGGGACGCCGGGCGCGCCTCCCCGCGCCGTCCTCGAGGAACTGGCGGTTGCGGAAGGAAGCGCTTTCGTCAAATGCGGCCGAAAACTAACATTTTGTGTGTTGGGAGAAAAGCCGAACGCGAATTCTGCCGTGCTCCTACATTAGATGAGCGCCAACGGCCATACCATGATGAATACACCGGTTCTCGTCCGTTCACCGAAGTTAAGCATCATCGGGCCCGACTAGTACTTGGATGGGTGACCACCTGGGAAACCCGGGTGCTGCTGGCTCCATTCCTGTTTTTTTTTTTTTTTTTGTTATGTCACCAGCCCAATTTTCAAACTACCTATCTGTTGTGACAAAGATGCTTCTTTATGCCTTTTAAACTACTGTAATGGTACGAAAATGCAGTAATTAACTCAGTTTGAGGGAGAATGTGCTAACCAAGTTTGCCAAAAAGACTTTGAAAACGACAAAACAGTACGAATCGGCAGGTGATTTCTGAAATACGTCACCGCCTATTGTTGTGTAGGAGTGTAGAGTTCCAAATTTGATTTGTAACCACGAATTTATTCCTTAGTCGTCTCGTCTCGTCTCGTCTCGTCTCGTCCCGCAGACGTTTGTCGTGCTTGCGCTGTCATATGGACCACGACCCGAGCGGCAGCGAGCGGCAGTCGAGCAAAGTCGGGACAAGTCGGGACGGGGACAGGGACAGGGATAGGAATGGTGCGAATGCACTGCAAACTACGCAGACACCTGGTGTGAGGCGAGGCGAGGCGAGGCGAGTCGAGGCGAGGCGAGGAAGCCCACATCGCTACCAGTGGGCCCTCCAGCACGACACTGCCACATCCCGCACAGGCCCTCCGCTGAACACCAGGGACAAGATGCGTCCTCCGCTAGTGTCGAAGGCTGAACGCGCCCAGCGAATGACAGGGGGTGCAACGAGCAGCAGTGCGTCTCACACACGCGGCGGTGCGCCCGCCAATTCGGCCGTCACTCTGCTGGGACGCCGGGCGCGCCTCCCCGCGCCGTCCTCGAGGAACTGGCGGTTGCGGAAGGAAGCGCTTTCGTCAAATGCGGCCGAAAACTAACATTTTGTGTGTTGGGAGAAAAGCCGAACGCGAATTCTGCCGTGCTCCTACATTAGATGAGCATCAACGGCCATACCATGATGAATACACCGGTTCTCGTCCGATCACCGAAGTTAAGCATCATCGGGCCCGGCTAGTACTTGGATGGGTGACCGCCTGGGAAACCCGGCTGCTGTTGGCTCCCTTCCTGTTTTTTTTTGTTATGTCGCCAGCCCAATTTTCAAACTACCTTTCTGTTGTGACAAAGATGCTTCTTTAAGCCTTTTAAACTACTGTAATGGTACGAAAATGCAGTAATTAACTCAGTTTGAGGGAGAATGTGCTAACCAAGTTTGCCAAGAAGACTTTGAAAACGTCAAAACAGTACAAATCGGCAGGTGATTTCTGAAATACGTCACCGCCTATTGTTGTGTAGGAGTGTAGAGTTCCAAATTTGATTTGTAACCACGAATTTATTCCTTAGTCGTCTCGTCTCGTCTCGTCTCGTCTCGTCCCGCAGACGTTTGTCGTGCTTGCGCTGTCATATGGACCACGACCCGAGCGGCAGCGAGCGGCAGTCGAGCAAAGTCGGGACAAGTCGGGACGGGGACTGGGACAGGGATAGTAATGGTGCGAATGCACTGCAAACTACGCAGACACCTGGTGTGAGGCGAGGCGTGGCGAGGCGAGGCGAGGCGAGGAAGCCCACATCGCTACCAGTGGGCCCTCCAGCACGACACTGCCACATCCCGCACAGGCCCTCCGCTGAACACCAGGGACAAGATGCGTCCTCCGCTAGTGTCGAAGGCTGAACGCGCCCAGCGAATGACAGGGGGTGCAACGAGCAGCAGTGCGTCTCACACACGCGGCGGTGCGCCCGCCAATTCGGCCGTCACTCTGCTGGGACGCCGGGCGCGCCTCCCCGCGCCGTCCTCGAGGAACTGGCGGTTGCGGAAGGAAGCGCTTTCGTCAAATGCTGCCGAAAACTAACATTTTGTGTGTTGGGAGAAAAGCCGAACGCGAATTCTGCCGTGCTCCTACATTAGATGAGCGCCAACGGCCATACCATGATGAATACACCGGTTCTCGTCCGTTCACCGAAGTTAAGCATCATCGGGCCCGACTAGTACTTTGATGGGTGACCACCTGGGAAACCCGGGTGCTGCTGGCTCCATTCCTGTTTTTTTTTTTTTTGTTATGTCACCAGCCCAATTTTCAAACTACCTATCTGTTGTGACAAAGATGCTTCTTTATGCCTTTTAAACTACTGTAATGGTACGAAAATGCAGTAATTAACTCAGTTTGAGGGAGAATGTGCTAACCAAGTTTGCCAAAAAGACTTTGAAAACGACAAAACAGTACGAATCGGCAGGTGATTTCTGAAATACGTCACCGCCTATTGTTGTGTAGGAGTGTAGAGTTCCAAATTTGATTTGTAACCACGAATTTATTCCTTAGTCGTCTCGTCTCGTCTCGTCTCGTCTCGTCCCGCAGACGTTTGTCGTGCTTGCGCTGTCATATGGACCACGACCCGAGCGGCAGCGAGCGGCAGTCGAGCAAAGTCGGGACAAGTCGGGACGGGAGGGGGGACAGGGATAGGAATGGTGCGAATGCACTGCAAACTACGCAGACACCTGGTGTGTGGCGAGGCGAGGCGAGGCGAGGCGAGGCGAAGAAGCCCACATCGCTACCAGTGGGCCCTCCAGCACGACACTGCCACACCCCGCACAGGCCTTCCGCTGAACACCAGGGACAAGATGCGTCCTCCGCTAGTGTCGAAGGCTGAACGCGCCCAGCGAATGACAGGGGGTGCAACGAGCAGCAGTGCGTCTCACACACGCGGCGGTGCGCCCGCCAATTCGGCCGTCACTCTGCTGGGACGCCGGGCGCGCCTCCCCGCGCCGTCCTCGAGGAACTGGCGGTTGCGGAAGGAAGCGCTTTCGTCAAATGCGGCCGAAAACTAACATTTTGTGTGTTGGGAGAAAAGCCGAACGCGAATTCTGCCGTGCTCCTACATTAGATGAGCGCCAACGGCCATACCATGATGAATACACCGGTTCTCGTCCGTTCACCGAAGTTAAGCATCATCGGGCCCGACTAGTACTTGGATGGGTGACCACCTGGGAAACCCGGGTGCTGCTGGCTCCATTCCTGTTTTTTTTTTTTTTTTTTGTTATGTCACCAGCCCAATTTTCAAACTACCTATCTGTTGTGACAAAGATGCTTCTTTATGCCTTTTAAACTACTGTAATGGTACGAAAATGCAGTAATTAACTCAGTTTGAGGGAGAATGTGCTAACCAAGTTTGCCAAAAAGACTTTGAAAACGACAAAACAGTACGAATCGGCAGGTGATTTCTGAAATACGTCACCGCCTATTGTTGTGTAGGAGTGTAGAGTTCCAAATTTGATTTGTAACCACGAATTTATTCCTTAGTCGTCTCGTCTCGTCTCGTCTCGTCTCGTCCCGCAGACGTTTGTCGTGCTTGCGCTGTCATATGGACCACGACCCGAGCGGCAGCGAGCGGCAGTCGAGCAAAGTCGGGACAAGTCGGGACGGGGACAGGGACAGGGATAGGAATGGTGCGAATGCACTGCAAACTACGCAGACACCTGGTGTGAGGCGAGGCGAGGCGAGGCGAGTCGAGGCGAGGCGAGGAAGCCCACATCGCTACCAGTGGGCCCTCCAGCACGACACTGCCACATCCCGCACAGGCCCTCCGCTGAACACCAGGGACAAGATGCGTCCTCCGCTAGTGTCGAAGGCTGAACGCGCCCAGCGAATGACAGGGGGTGCAACGAGCAGCAGTGCGTCTCACACACGCGGCGGTGCGCCCGCCAATTCGGCCGTCACTCTGCTGGGACGCCGGGCGCGCCTCCCCGCGCCGTCCTCGAGGAACTGGCGGTTGCGGAAGGAAGCGCTTTCGTCAAATGCGGCCGAAAACTAACATTTTGTGTGTTGGGAGAAAAGCCGAACGCGAATTCTGCCGTGCTCCTACATTAGATGAGCGTCAACGGCCATACCATGATGAATACACCGGTTCTCGTCCGATCACCGAAGTTAAGCATCATCGGGCCCGGCTAGTACTTGGATGGGTGACCGCCTGGGAAACCCGGCTGCTGTTGGCTCCCTTCCTGTTTTTTTTTGTTATGTCGCCAGCCCAATTTTCAAACTACCTTTCTGTTGTGACAAAGATGCTTCTTTAAGCCTTTTAAACTACTGTAATGGTACGAAAATGCAGTAATTAACTCAGTTTGAGGGAGAATGTGCTAACCAAGTTTGCCAAGAAGACTTTGAAAACGTCAAAACAGTACAAATCGGCAGGTGATTTCTGAAATACGTCACCGCCTATTGTTGTGTAGGAGTGTAGAGTTCCAAATTTGATTTGTAACCACGAATTTATTCCTTAGTCGTCTCGTCTCGTCTCGTCTCGTCTCGTCCCGCAGACGTTTGTCGTGCTTGCGCTGTCATATGGACCACGACCCGAGCGGCAGCGAGCGGCAGTCGAGCAAAGTCGGGACAAGTCGGGACGGGGACTGGGACAGGGATAGTAATGGTGCGAATGCACTGCAAACTACGCAGACACCTGGTGTGAGGCGAGGCGTGGCGAGGCGAGGCGAGGCGAGGAAGCCCACATCGCTACCAGTGGGCCCTCCAGCACGACACTGCCACATCCCGCACAGGCCCTCCGCTGAACACCAGGGACAAGATGCGTCCTCCGCTAGTGTCGAAGGCTGAACGCGCCCAGCGAATGACAGGGGGTGCAACGAGCAGCAGTGCGTCTCACACACGCGGCGGTGCGCCCGCCAATTCGGCCGTCACTCTGCTGGGACGCCGGGCGCGCCTCCCCGCGCCGTCCTCGAGGAACTGGCGGTTGCGGAAGGAAGCGCTTTCGTCAAATGCTGCCGAAAACTAACATTTTGTGTGTTGGGAGAAAAGCCGAACGCGAATTCTGCCGTGCTCCTACATTAGATGAGCGCCAACGGCCATACCATGATGAATACACCGGTTCTCGTCCGTTCACCGAAGTTAAGCATCATCGGGCCCGACTAGTACTTTGATGGGTGACCACCTGGGAAACCCGGGTGCTGCTGGCTCCATTCCTGTTTTTTTTTTTTTTGTTATGTCACCAGCCCAATTTTCAAACTACCTATCTGTTGTGACAAAGATGCTTCTTTATGCCTTTTAAACTACTGTAATGGTACGAAAATGCAGTAATTAACTCAGTTTGAGGGAGAATGTGCTAACCAAGTTTGCCAAAAAGACTTTGAAAACGACAAAACAGTACGAATCGGCAGGTGATTTCTGAAATACGTCACCGCCTATTGTTGTGTAGGAGTGTAGAGTTCCAAATTTGATTTGTAACCACGAATTTATTCCTTAGTCGTCTCGTCTCGTCTCGTCTCGTCTCGTCCCGCAGACGTTTGTCGTGCTTGCGCTGTCATATGGACCACGACCCGAGCGGCAGCGAGCGGCAGTCGAGCAAAGTCGGGACAAGTCGGGACGGGGACAGGGACAGGGATAGGAATGGTGCGAATGCACTGCAAACTACGCAGACACCTGGTGTGAGGCGAGGCGAGGCGAGGCGAGTCGAGGCGAGGCGAGGAAGCCCACATCGCTACCAGTGGGCCCTCCAGCACGACACTGCCACATCCCGCACAGGCCCTCCGCTGAACACCAGGGACAAGATGCGTCCTCCGCTAGTGTCGAAGGCTGAACGCGCCCAGCGAATGACAGGGGGTGCAACGAGCAGCAGTGCGTCTCACACACGCGGCGGTGCGCCCGCCAATTCGGCCGTCACTCTGCTGGGACGCCGGGCGCGCCTCCCCGCGCCGTCCTCGAGGAACTGGCGGTTGCGGAAGGAAGCGCTTTCGTCAAATGCGGCCGAAAACTAACATTTTGTGTGTTGGGAGAAAAGCCGAACGCGAATTCTGCCGTGCTCCTACATTAGATGAGCGTCAACGGCCATACCATGATGAATACACCGGTTCTCGTCCGATCACCGAAGTTAAGCATCATCGGGCCCGGCTAGTACTTGGATGGGTGACCGCCTGGGAAACCCGGGTGCTGTTGGCTCCCTTCCTGTTTTTTTTTGTTATGTCGCCAGCCCAATTTTCAAACTACCTTTCTGTTGTGACAAAGATGCTTCTTTAAGCCTTTTAAACTACTGTAATGGTACGAAAATGCAGTAATTAACTCAGTTTGAGGGAGAATGTGCTAACCAAGTTTGCCAAGAAGACTTTGAAAACGTCAAAACAGTACAAATCGGCAGGTGATTTCTGAAATACGTCACCGCCTATTGTTGTGTAGGAGTGTAGAGTTCCAAATTTGATTTGTAACCACGAATTTATTCCTTAGTCGTCTCGTCTCGTCTCGTCTCGTCTCGTCCCGCAGACGTTTGTCGTGCTTGCGCTGTCATATGGACCACGACCCGAGCGGCAGCGAGCGGCAGTCGAGCAAAGTCGGGACAAGTCGGGACGGGGACTGGGACAGGGATAGTAATGGTGCGAATGCACTGCAAACTACGCAGACACCTGGTGTGAGGCGAGGCGTGGCGAGGCGAGGCGAGGCGAGGAAGCCCACATCGCTACCAGTGGGCCCTCCAGCACGACACTGCCACATCCCGCACAGGCCCTCCGCTGAACACCAGGGACAAGATGCGTCCTCCGCTAGTGTCGAAGGCTGAACGCGCCCAGCGAATGACAGGGGGTGCAACGAGCAGCAGTGCGTCTCACACACGCGGCGGTGCGCCCGCCAATTCGGCCGTCACTCTGCTGGGACGCCGGGCGCGCCTCCCCGCGCCGTCCTCGAGGAACTGGCGGTTGCGGAAGGAAGCGCTTTCGTCAAATGCTGCCGAAAACTAACATTTTGTGTGTTGGGAGAAAAGCCGAACGCGAATTCTGCCGTGCTCCTACATTAGATGAGCGCCAACGGCCATACCATGATGAATACACCGGTTCTCGTCCGTTCACCGAAGTTAAGCATCATCGGGCCCGACTAGTACTTTGATGGGTGACCACCTGGGAAACCCGGGTGCTGCTGGCTCCATTCCTGTTTTTTTTTTTTTTGTTATGTCACCAGCCCAATTTTCAAACTACCTATCTGTTGTGACAAAGATGCTTCTTTATGCCTTTTAAACTACTGTAATGGTACGAAAATGCAGTAATTAACTCAGTTTGAGGGAGAATGTGCTAACCAAGTTTGCCAAAAAGACTTTGAAAACGACAAAACAGTACGAATCGGCAGGTGATTTCTGAAATACGTCACCGCCTATTGTTGTGTAGGAGTGTAGAGTTCCAAATTTGATTTGTAACCACGAATTTATTCCTTAGTCGTCTCGTCTCGTCTCGTCTCGTCTCGTCCCGCAGACGTTTGTCGTGCTTGCGCTGTCATATGGACCACGACCCGAGCGGCAGCGAGCGGCAGTCGAGCAAAGTCGGGACAAGTCGGGACGGGGACAGGGACAGGGATAGGAATGGTGCGAATGCACTGCAAACTACGCAGACACCTGGTGTGAGGCGAGGCGAGGCGAGGCGAGTCGAGGCGAGGCGAGGAAGCCCACATCGCTACCAGTGGGCCCTCCAGCACGACACTGCCACATCCCGCACAGGCCCTCCGCTGAACACCAGGGACAAGATGCGTCCTCCGCTAGTGTCGAAGGCTGAACGCGCCCAGCGAATGACAGGGGGTGCAACGAGCAGCAGTGCGTCTCACACACGCGGCGGTGCGCCCGCCAATTCGGCCGTCACTCTGCTGGGACGCCGGGCGCGCCTCCCCGCGCCGTCCTCGAGGAACTGGCGGTTGCGGAAGGAAGCGCTTTCGTCAAATGCGGCCGAAAACTAACATTTTGTGTGTTGGGAGAAAAGCCGAACGCGAATTCTGCCGTGCTCCTACATTAGATGAGCGTCAACGGCCATACCATGATGAATACACCGGTTCTCGTCCGATCACCGAAGTTAAGCATCATCTGGCCCGGCTAGTACTTGGATGGGTGACCGCCTGGGAAACCCGGGTGCTGTTGGCTCCCTTCCTGTTTTTTTTTGTTATGTCGCCAGCCCAATTTTCAAACTACCTTTCTGTTGTGACAAAGATGCTTCTTTAAGCCTTTTAAACTACTGTAATGGTACGAAAATGCAGTAATTAACTCAGTTTGAGGGAGAATGTGCTAACCAAGTTTGCCAAGAAGACTTTGAAAACGTCAAAACAGTACAAATCGGCAGGTGATTTCTGAAATACGTCACCGCCTATTGTTGTGTAGGAGTGTAGAGTTCCAAATTTGATTTGTAACCACGAATTTATTCCTTAGTCGTCTCGTCTCGTCTCGTCTCGTCTCGTCTCGTCCCGCAGACGTTTGTCGTGCTTGCGCTGTCATATGGACCACGACCCGAGCGGCAGCGAGCGGCAGTCGAGCAAAGTCGGGACAAGTCGGGACGGGGACTGGGACAGGGATAGTAATGGTGCGAATGCACTGCAAACTACGCAGACACCTGGTGTGAGGCGAGGCGTGGCGAGGCGAGGCGAGGCGAGGAAGCCCACATCGCTACCAGTGGGCCCTCCAGCACGACACTGCCACATCCCGCACAGGCCCTCCGCTGAACACCAGGGACAAGATGCGTCCTCCGCTAGTGTCGAAGGCTGAACGCGCCCAGCGAATGACAGGGGGTGCAACGAGCAGCAGTGCGTCTCACACACGCGGCGGTGCGCCCGCCAATTCGGCCGTCACTCTGCTGGGACGCCGGGCGCGCCTCCCCGCGCCGTCCTCGAGGAACTGGCGGTTGCGGAAGGAAGCGCTTTCGTCAAATGCTGCCGAAAACTAACATTTTGTGTGTTGGGAGAAAAGCCGAACGCGAATTCTGCCGTGCTCCTACATTAGATGAGCGCCAACGGCCATACCATGATGAATACACCGGTTCTCGTCCGTTCACCGAAGTTAAGCATCATCGGGCCCGACTAGTACTTTGATGGGTGACCACCTGGGAAACCCGGGTGCTGCTGGCTCCATTCCTGTTTTTTTTTTTTTTGTTATGTCACCAGCCCAATTTTCAAACTACCTATCTGTTGTGACAAAGATGCTTCTTTATGCCTTTTAAACTACTGTAATGGTACGAAAATGCAGTAATTAACTCAGTTTGAGGGAGAATGTGCTAACCAAGTTTGCCAAAAAGACTTTGAAAACGACAAAACAGTACGAATCGGCAGGTGATTTCTGAAATACGTCACCGCCTATTGTTGTGTAGGAGTGTAGAGTTCCAAATTTGATTTGTAACCACGAATTTATTCCTTAGTCGTCTCGTCTCGTCTCGTCTCGTCTCGTCCCGCAGACGTTTGTCGTGCTTGCGCTGTCATATGGACCACGACCCGAGCGGCAGCGAGCGGCAGTCGAGCAAAGTCGGGACAAGTCGGGACGGGGACAGGGACAGGGATAGGAATGGTGCGAATGCACTGCAAACTACGCAGACACCTGGTGTGAGGCGAGGCGAGGCGAGGCGAGTCGAGGCGAGGCGAGGAAGCCCACATCGCTACCAGTGGGCCCTCCAGCACGACACTGCCACATCCCGCACAGGCCCTCCGCTGAACACCAGGGACAAGATGCGTCCTCCGCTAGTGTCGAAGGCTGAACGCGCCCAGCGAATGACAGGGGGTGCAACGAGCAGCAGTGCGTCTCACACACGCGGCGGTGCGCCCGCCAATTCGGCCGTCACTCTGCTGGGACGCCGGGCGCGCCTCCCCGCGCCGTCCTCGAGGAACTGGCGGTTGCGGAAGGAAGCGCTTTCGTCAAATGCGGCCGAAAACTAACATTTTGTGTGTTGGGAGAAAAGCCGAACGCGAATTCTGCCGTGCTCCTACATTAGATGAGCGTCAACGGCCATACCATGATGAATACACCGGTTCTCGTCCGATCACCGAAGTTAAGCATCATCTGGCCCGGCTAGTACTTGGATGGGTGACCGCCTGGGAAACCCGGGTGCTGTTGGCTCCCTTCCTGTTTTTTTTTGTTATGTCGCCAGCCCAATTTTCAAACTACCTTTCTGTTGTGACAAAGATGCTTCTTTAAGCCTTTTAAACTACTGTAATGGTACGAAAATGCAGTAATTAACTCAGTTTGAGGGAGAATGTGCTAACCAAGTTTGCCAAGAAGACTTTGAAAACGTCAAAACAGTACAAATCGGCAGGTGATTTCTGAAATACGTCACCGCCTATTGTTGTGTAGGAGTGTAGAGTTCCAAATTTGATTTGTAACCACGAATTTATTCCTTAGTCGTCTCGTCTCGTCTCGTCTCGTCTCGTCTCGTCCCGCAGACGTTTGTCGTGCTTGCGCTGTCATATGGACCACGACCCGAGCGGCAGCGAGCGGCAGTCGAGCAAAGTCGGGACAAGTCGGGACGGGGACTGGGACAGGGATAGGAATGGTGCGAATGCACTGCAAACTACGCAGACACCTGGTGTGAGGCGAGGCGTGGCGAGGCGAGGCGAGGCGAGGAAGCCCACATCGCTACCAGTGGGCCCTCCAGCACGACACTGCCACATCCCGCACAGGCCCTCCGCTGAACACCAGGGACAAGATGCGTCCTCCGCTAGTGTCGAAGGCTGAACGCGCCCAGCGAATGACAGGGGGTGCAACGAGCAGCAGTGCGTCTCACACACGCGGCGGTGCGCCCGCCAATTCGGCCGTCACTCTGCTGGGACGCCGGGCGCGCCTCCCCGCGCCGTCCTCGAGGAACTGGCGGTTGCGGAAGGAAGCGCTTTCGTCAAATGCTGCCGAAAACTAACATTTTGTGTGTTGGGAGAAAAGCCGAACGCGAATTCTGCCGTGCTCCTACATTAGATGAGCGCCAACGGCCATACCATGATGAATACACCGGTTCTCGTCCGTTCACCGAAGTTAAGCATCATCGGGCCCGACTAGTACTTGGATGGGTGACCACCTGGGAAATCCGGGTGCTGCTGGCTCCATTCCTGTTTTTTTTTTTTTTTGTTATGTCACCAGCCCAATTTTCAAACTACCTTTCTGTTGTGACAAAGATGCTTCTTTATGCCTTTTAAACTACTGTAATGGTACGAAAATGCAGTAATTAACTCAGTTTGAGGGAGAATGTGCTAACCAAGTTTGCCAAAAAGACTTTGAAAACGACAAAACAGTACGAATCGGCAGGTGATTTCTGAAATACGTCACCGCCTATTGTTGTGTAGGAGTGTAGAGTTCCAAATTTGATTTGTAACCACGAATTTATTCCTTAGTCGTCTCGTCTCGTCTCGTCTCGTCTCGTCTCGTCCCGCAGACGTTTGTCGTGCTTGCGCTGTCATATGGACCACGACCCGAGCGGCAGCGAGCGGCAGTCGAGCAAAGTCGGGACAAGTCGGGACGGGGACAGGGACAGGGATAGGAATGGTGCGAATGCACTGCAAACTACGCAGACACCTGGTGTGAGGCGAGGCGAGGCGAGGCGAGGAAGCCCACATCGCTACCAGTGGGCCCTCCAGCACGACACTGCCACATCCCGCACAGGCCCTCCGCTGAACACCAGGGACAAGATGCGTCCTCCGCTAGTGTCGAAGGCTGAACGCGCCCAGCGAATGACAGGGGGTGCAACGAGCAGCAGTGCGTCTCACACACGCGGCGGTGCGCCCGCCAATTCGGCCGTCACTCTGCTGGGACGCCGGGCGCGCCTCCCCGCGCCGTCCTCGAGGAACTGGCGGTTGCGGAAGGAAGCGCTTTCGTCAAATGCGGCCGAAAACTAACATTTTGTGTGTTGGGAGAAAAGCCGAACGCGAATTCTGCCGTGCTCCTACATTAGATGAGCGTCAAAGGCCATACCATGATGAATACACCGGTTCTCGTCCGATCACCGAAGTTAAGCATCATCGGGCCCGGCTAGTACTTGGATGGGTGACCGCCTGGGAAACCCGGGTGCTGTTGGCTCCCTTCCTGTTTTTTTTTTTGTTATGTCGCCAGCCCAATTTTCAAACTACCTTTCTGTTGTGACAAAGATGCTTCTTTAAGCCTTTTAAACTACTGTAATGGTACGAAAATGCAGTAATTAACTCAGTTTGAGGGAGAATGTGCTAACCAAGTTTGCCAAGAAGACTTTGAAAACGTCAAAACAGTACAAATCGGCAGGTGATTTCTGAAATACGTCACCGCCTATTGTTGTGTAGGAGTGTAGAGTTCCAAATTTGATTTGTAACCACGAATTTATTCCTTAGTCGTCTCGTCTCGTCTCGTCTCGTCCCGCAGACGTTTGTCGTGCTTGCGCTGTCATATGGACCACGACCCGAGCGGCAGCGAGCGGCAGTCGAGCAAAGTCGGGACAAGTCGGGACGGGGACGGGGACAGGGATAGGAATGGTGCGAATGCACTGCAAACTACGCAGACACCTGGTGTGTGGCGAGGCGAGGCGAGGCGAGGCGAAGAAGCCCACATCGCTACCAGTGGGCCCTCCAGCACGACACTGCCACACCCCGCACAGGCCTTCCGCTGAACACCAGGGACAAGATGCGTCCTCCGCTAGTGTCGAAGGGTGCACGCGCCCAGCGAATGACAGGGGGTGCAACGAGCAGCAGTGCGTCTCACACACGCGGCGGTGCGCCCGCCAATTCGGCCGTCACTCTGCTGGGACGCCGGGCGCGCCTCCCCGCGCCGTCCTCGAGGAACTGGCGGTTGCGGAAGGAAGCGCTTTCGTCAAATGCGGCCGAAAACTAACATTTTGTGTGTTGGGAGAAAAGCCGAACGCGAATTCTGCCGTGCTCCTACATTAGATGAGCGTCAACGGCCACACCATGATGAATACACCGGTTCTCGTCCGATCACCGAAGTTAAGCATCATCGGGCCCGGCTAGTACTTGGATGGGTAACCGCCTGGGAAACCCGGGTGCTGTTGGCTCCCTTCCTGTTTTTTTTTGTTATGTCGCCAGCCCAATTTTCAAACTACCTTTCTGTTGTGACAAAGATGCTTCTTTAAGCCTTTTAAACTACTGTAATGGTACGAAAATGCAGTAATTAACTCAGTTTGAGGGAGAATGTGCTAACCAAGTTTGCCAAGAAGACTTTGAAAACGTCAAAACAGTACAAATCGGCAGGTGATTTCTGAAATACGTCACCGCCTATTGTTGTGTAGGAGTGTAGAGTTCCAAATTTGATTTGTAACCACGAATTTATTCCTTAGTCGTCTCGTCTCGTCTCGTCTCGTCTCGTCCCGCAGACGTTTGTCATGCTTGCGCTGTCATATGGACCACGACCCGAGCGGCAGCGAGCGGCAGTCGAGCAAAGTCGGGACAAGTCGGGACGGGGACAGGGACAGGGATAGGAATGGTGCAATGCACTGCAAACTACGCAGACACCTGGTGTGTGGCGAGGCGAGGCGAGGCGAGGCGAGGAAGCCCACATCGCTACCAGTGGGCCCTCCAGCACGACACTGCCACACCCCACACAGGCCTTCCGCTGAACATCAGGGACAAGATGCGTCCTCCGCTAGTGTCGAAGGCTGCACGCGCCCAGCGAATGACAGGGGGTGCAACGAGCAGCAGTGCGTCTCACACACGCGGCGGTGCGCCCGCCAATTCGGCCGTCACTCTGCTGGGACGCCGGGCGCGCCTCCCCGCGCCGTCCTCGAGGAACTGGCGGTTGCGGAAGGAAGCGCTTTCGTCAAATGCGGCCGAAAACTAACATTTTGTGTGTTGGGAGAAAAGCCGAACGCGAATTCTGCCGTGCTCCTACATTAGATGAGCGCCAACGGCCATACCATGATGAATACACCGGTTCTCGTCCGTTCACCGAAGTTAAGCATCATCGGGCCCGACTAGTACTTGGATGGGTGACCACCTGGGGAACCCGGGTGCTGCTGGCTCCATTCCTGTTTTTTTTTTTTTTTGTTATGTCACCAGCCCAATTTTCAAACTACCTATCTGTTGTGACAAAGATGCTTCTTTATGCCTTTTAAACTACTGTAATGGTACGAAAATGCAGTAATTAACTCAGTTTGAGGGAGAATGTGCTAACCAAGTTTGCCAAAAAGACTTTGAAAACGACAAAACAGTACGAATCGGCAGGTGATTTCTGAAATACGTCACCGCCTATTGTTGTGTAGGAGTGTAGAGTTCCAAATTTGATTTGTAACCACGAATTTATTCCTTAGTCGTCTCGTCTCGTCTCGTCTCGTCTCGTCTCGTCCCGCAGACGTTTGTCGTGCTTGCGCTGTCATATGGACCACGACCCGAGCGGCAGCGAGCGGCAGTCGAGCAAAGTCGGGACAAGTCGGGACAGGGACAGGGACAGGGATAGGAATGGTGCGAATGCACTGCAAACTACGCAGACACCTGGTGTGAGGCAAGGCGAGGCGAGGCGAGGCGAGGCGAGGCGAATCGAGGAAGCCCACATCGCTACCAGTGGGCCCTCCAGCACGACACTGCCACATCCCGCACAGGCCCTCCGCTGAACACCAGGGACAAGATGCGTCCTCCGCTAGTGTCGAAGGCTGAACGCGCCCAGCGAATGACAGGGGGTGCAACGAGCAGCAGTGCGTCTCACACACGCGGCGGTGCGCCCGCCAATTCGGCCGTCACTCTGCTGGGACGCCGGGCGCGCCTCCCCGCGCCGTCCTCGAGGAACTGGCGGTTGCGGAAGGAAGCGCTTTCGTCAAATGCGGCCGAAAACTAACATTTTGTGTGTTGGGAGAAAAGCCGAACGCGAATTCTGCCGTGCTCCTACATTAGATGAGCGTCAACGGCCATACCATGATGAATACACCGGTTCTCGTCCGATCACCGAAGTTAAGCATCATCTGGCCCGGCTAGTACTTGGATGGGTGACCGCCTGGGAAACCCGGGTGCTGTTGGCTCCCTTCCTGTTTTTTTTTGTTATGTCGCCAGCCCAATTTTCAAACTACCTTTCTGTTGTGACAAAGATGCTTCTTTAAGCCTTTTAAACTACTGTAATGGTACGAAAATGCAGTAATTAACTCAGTTTGAGGGAGAATGTGCTAACCAAGTTTGCCAAGAAGACTTTGAAAACGTCAAAACAGTACAAATCGGCAGGTGATTTCTGAAATACGTCACCGCCTATTGTTGTGTAGGAGTGTAGAGTTCCAAATTTGATTTGTAACCACGAATTTATTCCTTAGTCGTCTCGTCTCGTCTCGTCTCGTCTCGTCTCGTCCCGCAGACGTTTGTCGTGCTTGCGCTGTCATATGGACCACGACCCGAGCGGCAGCGAGCGGCAGTCGAGCAAAGTCGGGACAAGTCGGGACGGGGACTGGGACAGGGATAGGAATGGTGCGAATGCACTGCAAACTACGCAGACACCTGGTGTGAGGCGAGGCGTGGCGAGGCGAGGCGAGGCGAGGAAGCCCACATCGCTACCAGTGGGCCCTCCAGCACGACACTGCCACATCCCGCACAGGCCCTCCGCTGAACACCAGGGACAAGATGCGTCCTCCGCTAGTGTCGAAGGCTGAACGCGCCCAGCGAATGACAGGGGGTGCAACGAGCAGCAGTGCGTCTCACACACGCGGCGGTGCGCCCGCCAATTCGGCCGTCACTCTGCTGGGACGCCGGGCGCGCCTCCCCGCGCCGTCCTCGAGGAACTGGCGGTTGCGGAAGGAAGCGCTTTCGTCAAATGCTGCCGAAAACTAACATTTTGTGTGTTGGGAGAAAAGCCGAACGCGAATTCTGCCGTGCTCCTACATTAGATGAGCGCCAACGGCCATACCATGATGAATACACCGGTTCTCGTCCGTTCACCGAAGTTAAGCATCATCGGGCCCGACTAGTACTTGGATGGGTGACCACCTGGGAAATCCGGGTGCTGCTGGCTCCATTCCTGTTTTTTTTTTTTTTTGTTATGTCACCAGCCCAATTTTCAAACTACCTTTCTGTTGTGACAAAGATGCTTCTTTATGCCTTTTAAACTACTGTAATGGTACGAAAATGCAGTAATTAACTCAGTTTGAGGGAGAATGTGCTAACCAAGTTTTCCAAAAAGACTTTGAAAACGACAAAACAGTACGAATCGGCAGGTGATTTCTGAAATACGTCACCGCCTATTGTTGTGTAGGAGTGTAGAGTTCCAAATTTGATTTGTAACCACGAATTTATTCCTTAGTCGTCTCGTCTCGTCTCGTCACGTCTCGTCTCGTCCCGCAGACGTTTGTCGTGCTTGCGCTGTCATATGGACCACGACCCGAGCGGCAGCGAGCGGCAGTCGAGCAAAGTCGGGACAAGTCGGGACGGGGACAGGGACAGGGATAGGAATGGTGCGAATGCACTGCAAACTACGCAGACACCTGGTGTGAGGCGAGGCGAGGCGAGGCGAGTCGAGGCGAGGCGAGGAAGCCCACATCGCTACCAGTGGGCCCTCCAGCACGACACTGCCACATCCCGCACAGGCCCTCCGCTGAACACCAGGGACAAGATGCGTCCTCCGCTAGTGTCGAAGGCTGAACGCGCCCAGCGAATGACAGGGGGTGCAACGAGCAGCAGTGCGTCTCACACACGCGGCGGTGCGCCCGCCAATTCGGCCGTCACTCTGCTGGGACGCCGGGCGCGCCTCCCCGCGCCGTCCTCGAGGAACTGGCGGTTGCGGAAGGAAGCGCTTTCGTCAAATGCGGCCGAAAACTAACATTTTGTGTGTTGGGAGAAAAGCCGAACGCGAATTCTGCCGTGCTCCTACATTAGATGAGCGTCAAAGGCCATACCATGATGAATACACCGGTTCTCGTCCGATCACCGAAGTTAAGCATCATCGGGCCCGGCTAGTACTTGGATGGGTGACCGCCTGGGAAACCCGGGTGCTGTTGGCTCCCTTCCTGTTTTTTTTTTGTTATGTCGCCAGCCCAATTTTCAAACTACCTTTCTGTTGTGACAAAGATGCTTCTTTAAGCCTTTTAAACTACTGTAATGGTACGAAAATGCAGTAATTAACTCAGTTTGAGGGAGAATGTGCTAACCAAGTTTGCCAAGAAGACTTTGAAAACGTCAAAACAGTACAAATCGGCAGGTGATTTCTGAAATACGTCACCGCCTATTGTTGTGTAGGAGTGTAGAGTTCCAAATTTGATTTGTAACCACGAATTTATTCCTTAGTCGTCTCGTCTCGTCTCGTCTCGTCCCGCAGACGTTTGTCGTGCTTGCGCTGTCATATGGACCACGACCCGAGCGGCAGCGAGCGGCAGTCGAGCAAAGTCGGGACAAGTCGGGACGGGGACGGGGACAGGGATAGGAATGGTGCGAATGCACTGCAAACTACGCAGACACCTGGTGTGTGGCGAGGCGAGGCGAGGCGAGGCGAAGAAGCCCACATCGCTACCAGTGGGCCCTCCAGCACGACACTGCCACACCCCGCACAGGCCTTCCGCTGAACACCAGGGACAAGATGCGTCCTCCGCTAGTGTCGAAGGGTGCACGCGCCCAGCGAATGACAGGGGGTGCAACGAGCAGCAGTGCGTCTCACACACGCGGCGGTGCGCCCGCCAATTCGGCCGTCACTCTGCTGGGACGCCGGGCGCGCCTCCCCGCGCCGTCCTCGAGGAACTGGCGGTTGCGGAAGGAAGCGCTTTCGTCAAATGCGGCCGAAAACTAACATTTTGTGTGTTGGGAGAAAAGCCGAACGCGAATTCTGCCGTGCTCCTACATTAGATGAGCGTCAACGGCCACACCATGATGAATACACCGGTTCTCGTCCGATCACCGAAGTTAAGCATCATCGGGCCCGGCTAGTACTTGGATGGGTGACCGCCTGGGAAACCCGGGTGCTGTTGGCTCCCTTCCTGTTTTTTTTTGTTATGTCGCCAGCCCAATTTTCAAACTACCTTTCTGTTGTGACAAAGATGCTTCTTTAAGCCTTTTAAACTACTGTAATGGTACGAAAATGCAGTAATTAACTCAGTTTGAGGGAGAATGTGCTAACCAAGTTTGCCAAGAAGACTTTGAAAACGTCAAAACAGTACAAATCGGCAGGTGATTTCTGAAATACGTCACCGCCTATTGTTGTGTAGGAGTGTAGAGTTCCAAATTTGATTTGTAACCACGAATTTATTCCTTAGTCGTCTCGTCTCGTCTCGTCTCGTCTCGTCCCGCAGACGTTTGTCATGCTTGCGCTGTCATATGGACCACGACCCGAGCGGCAGCGAGCGGCAGTCGAGCAAAGTCGGGACAAGTCGGGACGGGGACAGGGACAGGGATAGGAATGGTGCAATGCACTGCAAACTACGCAGACACCTGGTGTGTGGCGAGGCGAGGCGAGGCGAGGCGAGGAAGCCCACATCGCTACCAGTGGGCCCTCCAGCACGACACTGCCACACCCCACACAGGCCTTCCGCTGAACATCAGGGACAAGATGCGTCCTCCGCTAGTGTCGAAGGCTGCACGCGCCCAGCGAATGACAGGGGGTGCAACGAGCAGCAGTGCGTCTCACACACGCGGCGGTGCGCCCGCCAATTCGGCCGTCACTCTGCTGGGACGCCGGGCGCGCCTCCCCGCGCCGTCCTCGAGGAACTGGCGGTTGCGGAAGGAAGCGCTTTCGTCAAATGCGGCCGAAAACTAACATTTTGTGTGTTGGGAGAAAAGCCGAACGCGAATTCTGCCGTGCTCCTACATTAGATGAGCGCCAACGGCCATACCATGATGAATACACCGGTTCTCGTCCGTTCACCGAAGTTAAGCATCATCGGGCCCGACTAGTACTTGGATGGGTGACCACCTGGGGAACCCGGGTGCTGCTGGCTCCATTCCTGTTTTTTTTTTTTTTTTTTTGTTATGTCACCAGCCCAATTTTCAAACTACCTATCTGTTGTGACAAAGATGCTTCTTTATGCCTTTTAAACTACTGTAATGGTACGAAAATGCAGTAATTAACTCAGTTTGAGGGAGAATGTGCTAACCAAGTTTGCCAAAAAGACTTTGAAAACGACAAAACAGTACGAATCGGCAGGTGATTTCTGAAATACGTCACCGCCTATTGTTGTGTAGGAGTGTAGAGTTCCAAATTTGATTTGTAACCACGAATTTATTCCTTAGTCGTCTCGTCTCGTCTCGTCTCGTCTCGTCTCGTCCCGCAGACGTTTGTCGTGCTTGCGCTGTCATATGGACCACGACCCGAGCGGCAGCGAGCGGCAGTCGAGCAAAGTCGGGACAAGTCGGGACGGGGACTGGGACAGGGATAGGAATGGTGCGAATGCACTGCAAACTACGCAGACACCTGGTGTGAGGCGAGGCGTGGCGAGGCGAGGCGAGGCGAGGAAGCCCACATCGCTACCAGTGGGCCCTCCAGCACGACACTGCCACATCCCGCACAGGCCCTCCGCTGAACACCAGGGACAAGATGCGTCCTCCGCTAGTGTCGAAGGCTGAACGCGCCCAGCGAATGACAGGGGGTGCAACGAGCAGCAGTGCGTCTCACACACGCGGCGGTGCGCCCGCCAATTCGGCCGTCACTCTGCTGGGACGCCGGGCGCGCCTCCCCGCGCCGTCCTCGAGGAACTGGCGGTTGCGGAAGGAAGCGCTTTCGTCAAATGCTGCCGAAAACTAACATTTTGTGTGTTGGGAGAAAAGCCGAACGCGAATTCTGCCGTGCTCCTACATTAGATGAGCGCCAACGGCCATACCATGATGAATACACCGGTTCTCGTCCGTTCACCGAAGTTAAGCATCATCGGGCCCGACTAGTACTTGGATGGGTGACCACCTGGGAAATCCGGGTGCTGCTGGCTCCATTCCTGTTTTTTTTTTTTTTTGTTATGTCACCAGCCCAATTTTCAAACTACCTTTCTGTTGTGACAAAGATGCTTCTTTATGCCTTTTAAACTACTGTAATGGTACGAAAATGCAGTAATTAACTCAGTTTGAGGGAGAATGTGCTAACCAAGTTTTCCAAAAAGACTTTGAAAACGACAAAACAGTACGAATCGGCAGGTGATTTCTGAAATACGTCACCGCCTATTGTTGTGTAGGAGTGTAGAGTTCCAAATTTGATTTGTAACCACGAATTTATTCCTTAGTCGTCTCGTCTCGTCTCGTCACGTCTCGTCTCGTCCCGCAGACGTTTGTCGTGCTTGCGCTGTCATATGGACCACGACCCGAGCGGCAGCGAGCGGCAGTCGAGCAAAGTCGGGACAAGTCGGGACGGGGACAGGGACAGGGATAGGAATGGTGCGAATGCACTGCAAACTACGCAGACACCTGGTGTGAGGCGAGGCGAGGCGAGGCGAGTCGAGGCGAGGCGAGGAAGCCCACATCGCTACCAGTGGGCCCTCCAGCACGACACTGCCACATCCCGCACAGGCCCTCCGCTGAACACCAGGGACAAGATGCGTCCTCCGCTAGTGTCGAAGGCTGAACGCGCCCAGCGAATGACAGGGGGTGCAACGAGCAGCAGTGCGTCTCACACACGCGGCGGTGCGCCCGCCAATTCGGCCGTCACTCTGCTGGGACGCCGGGCGCGCCTCCCCGCGCCGTCCTCGAGGAACTGGCGGTTGCGGAAGGAAGCGCTTTCGTCAAATGCGGCCGAAAACTAACATTTTGTGTGTTGGGAGAAAAGCCGAACGCGAATTCTGCCGTGCTCCTACATTAGATGAGCGTCAAAGGCCATACCATGATGAATACACCGGTTCTCGTCCGATCACCGAAGTTAAGCATCATCGGGCCCGGCTAGTACTTGGATGGGTGACCGCCTGGGAAACCCGGGTGCTGTTGGCTCCCTTCCTGTTTTTTTTTTGTTATGTCGCCAGCCCAATTTTCAAACTACCTTTCTGTTGTGACAAAGATGCTTCTTTAAGCCTTTTAAACTACTGTAATGGTACGAAAATGCAGTAATTAACTCAGTTTGAGGGAGAATGTGCTAACCAAGTTTGCCAAGAAGACTTTGAAAACGTCAAAACAGTACAAATCGGCAGGTGATTTCTGAAATACGTCACCGCCTATTGTTGTGTAGGAGTGTAGAGTTCCAAATTTGATTTGTAACCACGAATTTATTCCTTAGTCGTCTCGTCTCGTCTCGTCTCGTCCCGCAGACGTTTGTCGTGCTTGCGCTGTCATATGGACCACGACCCGAGCGGCAGCGAGCGGCAGTCGAGCAAAGTCGGGACAAGTCGGGACGGGGACGGGGACAGGGATAGGAATGGTGCGAATGCACTGCAAACTACGCAGACACCTGGTGTGTGGCGAGGCGAGGCGAGGCGAGGCGAAGAAGCCCACATCGCTACCAGTGGGCCCTCCAGCACGACACTGCCACACCCCGCACAGGCCTTCCGCTGAACACCAGGGACAAGATGCGTCCTCCGCTAGTGTCGAAGGGTGCACGCGCCCAGCGAATGACAGGGGGTGCAACGAGCAGCAGTGCGTCTCACACACGCGGCGGTGCGCCCGCCAATTCGGCCGTCACTCTGCTGGGACGCCGGGCGCGCCTCCCCGCGCCGTCCTCGAGGAACTGGCGGTTGCGGAAGGAAGCGCTTTCGTCAAATGCGGCCGAAAACTAACATTTTGTGTGTTGGGAGAAAAGCCGAACGCGAATTCTGCCGTGCTCCTACATTAGATGAGCGTCAACGGCCACACCATGATGAATACACCGGTTCTCGTCCGATCACCGAAGTTAAGCATCATCGGGCCCGGCTAGTACTTGGATGGGTGACCGCCTGGGAAACCCGGGTGCTGTTGGCTCCCTTCCTGTTTTTTTTTGTTATGTCGCCAGCCCAATTTTCAAACTACCTTTCTGTTGTGACAAAGATGCTTCTTTAAGCCTTTTAAACTACTGTAATGGTACGAAAATGCAGTAATTAACTCAGTTTGAGGGAGAATGTGCTAACCAAGTTTGCCAAGAAGACTTTGAAAACGTCAAAACAGTACAAATCGGCAGGTGATTTCTGAAATACGTCACCGCCTATTGTTGTGTAGGAGTGTAGAGTTCCAAATTTGATTTGTAACCACGAATTTATTCCTTAGTCGTCTCGTCTCGTCTCGTCTCGTCTCGTCCCGCAGACGTTTGTCATGCTTGCGCTGTCATATGGACCACGACCCGAGCGGCAGCGAGCGGCAGTCGAGCAAAGTCGGGACAAGTCGGGACGGGGACAGGGACAGGGATAGGAATGGTGCAATGCACTGCAAACTACGCAGACACCTGGTGTGTGGCGAGGCGAGGCGAGGCGAGGCGAGGAAGCCCACATCGCTACCAGTGGGCCCTCCAGCACGACACTGCCACACCCCACACAGGCCTTCCGCTGAACATCAGGGACAAGATGCGTCCTCCGCTAGTGTCGAAGGCTGCACGCGCCCAGCGAATGACAGGGGGTGCAACGAGCAGCAGTGCGTCTCACACACGCGGCGGTGCGCCCGCCAATTCGGCCGTCACTCTGCTGGGACGCCGGGCGCGCCTCCCCGCGCCGTCCTCGAGGAACTGGCGGTTGCGGAAGGAAGCGCTTTCGTCAAATGCGGCCGAAAACTAACATTTTGTGTGTTGGGAGAAAAGCCGAACGCGAATTCTGCCGTGCTCCTACATTAGATGAGCGCCAACGGCCATACCATGATGAATACACCGGTTCTCGTCCGTTCACCGAAGTTAAGCATCATCGGGCCCGACTAGTACTTGGATGGGTGACCACCTGGGGAACCCGGGTGCTGCTGGCTCCATTCCTGTTTTTTTTTTTTTTTTTTTGTTATGTCACCAGCCCAATTTTCAAACTACCTATCTGTTGTGACAAAGATGCTTCTTTATGCCTTTTAAACTACTGTAATGGTACGAAAATGCAGTAATTAACTCAGTTTGAGGGAGAATGTGCTAACCAAGTTTGCCAAAAAGACTTTGAAAACGACAAAACAGTACGAATCGGCAGGTGATTTCTGAAATACGTCACCGCCTATTGTTGTGTAGGAGTGTAGAGTTCCAAATTTGATTTGTAACCACGAATTTATTCCTTAGTCGTCTCGTCTCGTCTCGTCTCGTCTCGTCTCGTCCCGCAGACGTTTGTCGTGCTTGCGCTGTCATATGGACCACGACCCGAGCGGCAGCGAGCGGCAGTCGAGCAAAGTCGGGACAAGTCGGGACAGGGACAGGGACAGGGATAGGAATGGTGCGAATGCACTGCAAACTACGCAGACACCTGGTGTGAGGCAAGGCGAGGCGAGGCGAGGCGAGGCGAGGCGAATCGAGGAAGCCCACATCGCTACCAGTGGGCCCTCCAGCACGACTCTGCCACATCCCGCACAGGCCCTCCGCTGAACACCAGGGACAAGATGCGTCCTCCGCTAGTGTCGAAGGCTGAACGCGCCCAGCGAATGACAGGGGGTGCAACGAGCAGCAGTGCGTCTCACACACGCGGCGGTGCGCCCGCCAATTCGGCCGTCACTCTGCTGGGACGCCGGGCGCGCCTCCCCGCGCCGTCCTCGAGGAACTGGCGGTTGCGGAAGGAAGCGCTTTCGTCAAATGCGGCCGAAAACTAACATTTTGTGTGTTGGGAGAAAAGCCGAACGCGAATTCTGCCGTGCTCCTACATTAGATGAGCGTCAACGGCCATACCATGATGAATACACCGGTTCTCGTCCGATCACCGAAGTTAAGCATCATCTGGCCCGGCTAGTACTTGGATGGGTGACCGCCTGGGAAACCCGGGTGCTGTTGGCTCCCTTCCTGTTTTTTTTTGTTATGTCGCCAGCCCAATTTTCAAACTACCTTTCTGTTGTGACAAAGATGCTTCTTTAAGCCTTTTAAACTACTGTAATGGTACGAAAATGCAGTAATTAACTCAGTTTGAGGGAGAATGTGCTAACCAAGTTTGCCAAGAAGACTTTGAAAACGTCAAAACAGTACAAATCGGCAGGTGATTTCTGAAATACGTCACCGCCTATTGTTGTGTAGGAGTGTAGAGTTCCAAATTTGATTTGTAACCACGAATTTATTCCTTAGTCGTCTCGTCTCGTCTCGTCTCGTCTCGTCTCGTCCCGCAGACGTTTGTCGTGCTTGCGCTGTCATATGGACCACGACCCGAGCGGCAGCGAGCGGCAGTCGAGCAAAGTCGGGACAAGTCGGGACGGGGACTGGGACAGGGATAGGAATGGTGCGAATGCACTGCAAACTACGCAGACACCTGGTGTGAGGCGAGGCGTGGCGAGGCGAGGCGAGGCGAGGAAGCCCACATCGCTACCAGTGGGCCCTCCAGCACGACACTGCCACATCCCGCACAGGCCCTCCGCTGAACACCAGGGACAAGATGCGTCCTCCGCTAGTGTCGAAGGCTGAACGCGCCCAGCGAATGACAGGGGGTGCAACGAGCAGCAGTGCGTCTCACACACGCGGCGGTGCGCCCGCCAATTCAGCCGTCACTCTGCTGGGACGCCGGGCGCGCCTCCCCGCGCCGTCCTCGAGGAACTGGCGGTTGCGGAAGGAAGCGCTTTCGTCAAATGCTGCCGAAAACTAACATTTTGTGTGTTGGGAGAAAAGCCGAACGCGAATTCTGCCGTGCTCCTACATTAGATGAGCGCCAACGGCCATACCATGATGAATACACCGGTTCTCGTCCGTTCACCGAAGTTAAGCATCATCGGGCCCGACTAGTACTTGGATGGGTGACCACCTGGGAAATCCGGGTGCTGCTGGCTCCATTCCTGTTTTTTTTTTTTTTGTTATGTCACCAGCCCAATTTTCAAACTACCTTTCTGTTGTGACAAAGATGCTTCTTTATGCCTTTTAAACTACTGTAATGGTACGAAAATGCAGTAATTAACTCAGTTTGAGGGAGAATGTGCTAACCAAGTTTGCCAAAAAGACTTTGAAAACGACAAAACAGTACGAATCGGCAGGTGATTTCTGAAATACGTCACCGCCTATTTTTGTGTAGGAGTGTAGATTTCCAAATTTGATTTGTAACCACGAATTTATTCCTTAGTCGTCTCGTCTCGTCTCGTCTCGTCTCGTCTCGTCCCGCAGACGTTTGTCGTGCTTGCGCTGTCATATGGACCACGACCCGAGCGGCAGCGAGCGGCAGTCGAGCAAAGTCGGGACAAGTCGGGACGGGGACAGGGACAGGGATAGGAATGGTGCGAATGCACTGCAAACTACGCAGACACCTGGTGTGAGGCGAGGCGAGGCGAGGCGAGTCGAGGCGAGGCGAGGAAGCCCACATCGCTACCAGTGGGCCCTCCAGCACGACACTGCCACATCCCGCACAGGCCCTCCGCTGAACACCAGGGACAAGATGCGTCCTCCGCTAGTGTCGAAGGCTGAACGCGCCCAGCGAATGACAGGGGGTGCAACGAGCAGCAGTGCGTCTCACACACGCGGCGGTGCGCCCGCCAATTCGGCCGTCACTCTGCTGGGACGCCGGGCGCGCCTCCCCGCGCCGTCCTCGAGGAACTGGCGGTTGCGGAAGGAAGCGCTTTCGTCAAATGCGGCCGAAAACTAACATTTTGTGTGTTGGGAGAAAAGCCGAACGCGAATTCTGCCGTGCTCCTACATTAGATGAGCGTCAAAGGCCATACCATGATGAATACACCGGTTCTCGTCCGATCACCGAAGTTAAGCATCATCGGGCCCGGCTAGTACTTGGATGGGTGACCGCCTGGGAAACCCGGGTGCTGTTGGCTCCCTTCCTGTTTTTTTTTTGTTATGTCGCCAGCCCAATTTTCAAACTACCTTTCTGTTGTGACAAAGATGCTTCTTTAAGCCTTTTAAACTACTGTAATGGTACGAAAATGCAGTAATTAACTCAGTTTGAGGGAGAATGTGCTAACCAAGTTTGCCAAGAAGACTTTGAAAACGTCAAAACAGTACAAATCGGCAGGTGATTTCTGAAATACGTCACCGCCTATTGTTGTGTAGGAGTGTAGAGTTCCAAATTTGATTTGTAACCACGAATTTATTCCTTAGTCGTCTCGTCTCGTCTCGTCTCGTCTCGTCTCGTCCCGCAGACGTTTGTCGTGCTTGCGCTGTCATATGGACCACGACCCGAGCGGCAGCGAGCGGCAGTCGAGCAAAGTCGGGACAAGTCGGGACGGGGACAGGGACAGGGATAGGAATGGTGCGAATGCACTGCAAACTACGCAGACACCTGGTGTGAGGCGAGGCGAGGCGAGGCGAGTCGAGGCGAGGCGAGGAAGCCCACATCGCTACCAGTGGGCCCTCCAGCACGACACTGCCACATCCCGCACAGGCCCTCCGCTGAACACCAGGGACAAGATGCGTCCTCCGCTAGTGTCGAAGGCTGAACGCGCCCAGCGAATGACAGGGGGTGCAACGAGCAGCAGTGCGTCTCACACACGCGGCGGTGCGCCCGCCAATTCGGCCGTCACTCTGCTGGGACGCCGGGCGCGCCTCCCCGCGCCGTCCTCGAGGAACTGGCGGTTGCGGAAGGAAGCGCTTTCGTCAAATGCGGCCGAAAACTAACATTTTGTGTGTTGGGAGAAAAGCCGAACGCGAATTCTGCCGTGCTCCTACATTAGATGAGCGTCAACGGCCATACCATGATGAATACACCGGTTCTCGTCCGATCACCGAAGTTAAGCATCATCGGGCCCGGCTAGTACTTGGATGGGTGACCGCCTGGGAAACCCGGGTGCTGCTGGCTCCCTTCCTGTTTTTTTTTTTGTTATGTCGCCAGCCCAATTTTCAAACTATCTTTCTGTTGTGACAAAGATGCTTCTTTAAGCCTTTTAAACTACTGTAATGGTACGAAAATGCAGTAATTAACTCAGTTTGAGGGAGAATGTGCTAACCAAGTTTGCCAAGAAGACTTTGTAAACAACAAAACATTACGAATCGTTAGGTGATTTCTGAAATACGTCACCGCCTATTGTTGTGTAGGAGTGTAGAGTTCCAAATATGATTTGTAACCACGAATTTATTCCTTAGTCGTCTCGTCTCGTCTCGTCTCGTCTCGTCCCGCAGACGTTTGTCGTGCTTGCGCTGTCATATGGACCACGACCCGAGCGGCAGCGAGCGGCAGTCGAGCAAAGTCGGGACAAGTCGGGACGGGGACAGGGACAGGGATAGGAATGGTGCGAATGCACTGCAAACTACGCAGACACCTGGTGTGAGGCGAGGCGAGGCGAGGCGAGTCGAGGCGAGGCGAGGAAGCCCACATCGCTACCAGTGGGCCCTCCAGCACGACACTGCCACATCCCGCACAGGCCCTCCGCTGAACACCAGGGACAAGATGCGTCCTCCGCTAGTGTCGAAGGCTGAACGCGCCCAGCGAATGACAGGGGGTGCAACGAGCAGCAGTGCGTCTCACACACGCGGCGGTGCGCCCGCCAATTCGGCCGTCACTCTGCTGGGACGCCGGGCGCGCCTCCCCGCGCCGTCCTCGAGGAACTGGCGGTTGCGGAAGGAAGCGCTTTCGTCAAATGCGGCCGAAAACTAACATTTTGTGTGTTGGGAGAAAAGCCGAACGCGAATTCTGCCGTGCTCCTACATTAGATGAGCGTCAACGGCCATACCATGATGAATACACCGGTTCTCGTCCGATCACCGAAGTTAAGCATCATCGGGCCCGGCTAGTACTTGGATGGGTGACCGCCTGGGAAACCCGGGTGCTGCTGGCTCCCTTCCTGTTTTTTTTTTTGTTATGTCGCCAGCCCAATTTTCAAACTATCTTTCTGTTGTGACAAAGATGCTTCTTTAAGCCTTTTAAACTACTGTAATGGTACGAAAATGCAGTAATTAACTCAGTTTGAGGGAGAATGTGCTAACCAAGTTTGCCAAGAAGACTTTGTAAACAACAAAACATTACGAATCGTTAGGTGATTTCTGAAATACGTCACCGCCTATTGTTGTGTAGGAGTGTAGAGTTCCAAATTTGATTTGTAACCACGAATTTATTCCTTAGTCGTCTCGTCTCGTCTCGTCTCGTCTCGTCCCGCAGACGTTTGTCGTGCTTGCGCTGTCATATGGACCACGACCCGAGCGGCAGCGAGCGGCAGTCGAGCAAAGTCGGGACAAGTCGGGACGGGGACAGGGACAGGGATAGGAATGGTGCGAATGCACTGCAAACTACGCAGACACCTGGTGTGAGGCGAGGCGAGGCGAGGCGAGTCGAGGCGAGGCGAGGAAGCCCACATCGCTACCAGTGGGCCCTCCAGCACGACACTGCCACATCCCGCACAGGCCCTCCGCTGAACACCAGGGACAAGATGCGTCCTCCGCTAGTGTCGAAGGCTGAACGCGCCCAGCGAATGACAGGGGGTGCAACGAGCAGCAGTGCGTCTCACACACGCGGCGGTGCGCCCGCCAATTCGGCCGTCACTCTGCTGGGACGCCGGGCGCGCCTCCCCGCGCCGTCCTCGAGGAACTGGCGGTTGCGGAAGGAAGCGCTTTCGTCAAATGCGGCCGAAAACTAACATTTTGTGTGTTGGGAGAAAAGCCGAACGCGAATTCTGCCGTGCTCCTACATTAGATGAGCGTCAACGGCCATACCATGATGAATACACCGGTTCTCGTCCGATCACCGAAGTTAAGCATCATCGGGCCCGGCTAGTACTTGGATGGGTGACCGCCTGGGAAACCCGGGTGCTGCTGGCTCCCTTCCTGTTTTTTTTTTTGTTATGTCGCCAGCCCAATTTTCAAACTATCTTTCTGTTGTGACAAAGATGCTTCTTTAAGCCTTTTAAACTACTGTAATGGTACGAAAATGCAGTAATTAACTCAGTTTGAGGGAAAATGTGCTAATCAAGTTTGCCAAGAAGACTTTGAAAACGTCAAAACAGTACAAATCGGCAGGTGATTTCTGAAATACGTCACCGCCTATTGTTGTGTAGGAGTGTAGAGTTCCAAATTTGATTTGTAACGACGAATTTAATCGTTAGTCGTCTCGTCTCGTCTCGTCTCGTCTCGTCCCGCAGACGTTTGTCGTGCTTGCGCTGTCATATGGACCACGACCCGAGCGGCAGCGAGCGGCAGTCGAGCAAAGTCGGGACAAGTCGGGACGGGGACTGGGACAGGGATAGGAATGGTGCGAATGCACTGCAAACTACGCAGACACCTGGTGTGAGGCGAGGCGTGGCGAGGCGAGGCGAGGCGAGGAAGCCCACATCGCTACCAGTGGGCCCTCCAGCACGACACTGCCACATCCCACACAGGCCCTCCGCTGAACACCAGGGACAAGATGCGTCCTCCGCTAGTGTCGAAGGCTGAACGCGCCCAGCGAATGACAGGGGGTGCAACGAGCAGCAGTGCGTCTCACACACGCGGCGGTGCGCCCGCCAATTCGGCCGTCACTCTGCTGGGACGCCGGGCGCGCCTCCCCGCGCCGTCCTCGAGGAACTGGCGGTTGCGGAAGGAAGCGCTTTCGTCAAATGCTGCCGAAAACTAACATTTTGTGTGTTGGGAGAAAAGCCGAACGCGAATTCTGCCGTGCTCCTACATTAGATGAGCGCCAACGGCCATACCATGATGAATACACCGGTTCTCGTCCGTTCACCGAAGTTAAGCATCATCGGGCCCGACTAGTACTTGGATGGGTGACCACCTGGGAAATCCGGGTGCTGCTGGCTCCATTCCTGTTTTTTTTTCTTTTGTTATGTCACCAGCCCAATTTTCAAACTACCTTTCTGTTGTGACAAAGATGCTTCTTTATGCCTTTTAAACTACTGTAATGGTACGAAAATGCAGTAATTAACTCAGTTTGAGGGAGAATGTGCTAACCAAATTTGCCAAAAAGACTTTGAAAACGACAAAACAGTACGAATCGGCAGGTGATTTCTGAAATACGTCACCGCCTATTGTTGTGTAGGAGTGTAGAGTTCCAAATTTGATTTGTAACCACGAATTTATTCCTTAGTCGTCTCGTCTCGTCTCGTCTCGTCTCGTCTCGTCCCGCAGACGTTTGTCGTGCTTGCGCTGTCATATGGACCACGACCCGAGCGGCAGCGAGCGGCAGTCGAGCAAAGTCGGGACAAGTCGGGACGGGGACAGGGACAGGGATAGGAATGGTGCGAATGCACTGCAAACTACGCAGACACCTGGTGTGAGGCGAGGCGAGGCGAGGCGAGTCGAGGCGAGGCGAGGAAGCCCACATCGCTACCAGTGGGCCCTCCAGCACGACACTGCCACATCCCGCACAGGCCCTCCGCTGAACACCAGGGACAAGATGCGTCCTCCGCTAGTGTCGAAGGCTGAACGCGCCCAGCGAATGACAGGGGGTGCAACGAGCAGCAGTGCGTCTCACACACGCGGCGGTGCGCCCGCCAATTCGGCCGTCACTCTGCTGGGACGCCGGGCGCGCCTCCCCGCGCCGTCCTCGAGGAACTGGCGGTTGCGGAAGGAAGCGCTTTCGTCAAATGCGGCCGAAAACTAACATTTTGTGTGTTGGGAGAAAAGCCGAACGCGAATTCTGCCGTGCTCCTACATTAGATGAGCGTCAAAGGCCATACCATGATGAATACACCGGTTCTCGTCCGATCACCGAAGTTAAGCATCATCGGGCCCGGCTAGTACTTGGATGGGTTACCGCCTGGGAAACCCGGGTGCTGTTGGCTCCCTTCCTGTTTTTTTTTTGTTATGTCGCCAGCCCAATTTTCAAACTACCTTTCTGTTGTGACAAAGATGCTTCTTTAAGCCTTTTAAACTACTGTAATGGTACGAAAATGCAGTAATTAACTCAGTTTGAGGGAGAATGTGCTAACCAAGTTTGCCAAGAAGACTTTGAAAACGTCAAAACAGTACAAATCGGCAGGTGATTTCTGAAATACGTCACCGCCTATTGTTGTGTAGGAGTGTAGAGTTCCAAATTTGATTTGTAACCACGAATTTATTCCTTAGTCGTCTCGTCTCGTCTCGTCTCGTCTCGTCTCGTCCCGCAGACGTTTGTCGTGCTTGCGCTGTCATATGGACCACGACCCGAGCGGCAGCGAGCGGCAGTCGAGCAAAGTCGGGACAAGTCGGGACGGGGACGGGGACAGGGATAGGAATGGTGCGAATGCACTGCAAACTACGCAGACACCTGGTGTGTGGCGAGGCGAGGCGAGGCGAGGCGAAGAAGCCCACATCGCTACCAGTGGGCCCTCCAGCACGACACTGCCACACCCCGCACAGGCCTTCCGCTGAACACCAGGGACAAGATGCGTCCTCCGCTAGTGTCGAAGGGTGCACGCGCCCAGCGAATGACAGGGGGTGCAACGAGCAGCAGTGCGTCTCACACACGCGGCGGTGCGCCCGCCAATTCGGCCGTCACTCTGCTGGGACGCCGGGCGCGCCTCCCCGCGCCGTCCTCGAGGAACTGGCGGTTGCGGAAGGAAGCGCTTTCGTCAAATGCGGCCGAAAACTAACATTTTGTGTGTTGGGAGAAAAGCCGAACGCGAATTCTGCCGTGCTCCTACATTAGATGAGCGTCAACGGCCATACCATGATGAATACACCGGTTCTCGTCCGATCACCGAAGTTAAGCATCATCGGGCCCGGCTAGTACTTGGATGGGTGACCGCCTGGGAAACCCGGGTGCTGTTGGCTCCCTTCCTGTTTTTTTTTGTTATGTCGCCAGCCCAATTTTCAAACTACCTTTCTGTTGTGACAAAGATGCTTCTTTAAGCCTTTTAAACTACTGTAATGGTACGAAAATGCAGTAATTAACTCAGTTTGAGGGAGAATGTGCTAACCAAGTTTGCCAAGAAGACTTTGAAAACGTCAAAACAGTACAAATCGGCAGGTGATTTCTGAAATACGTCACCGCCTATTGTTGTGTAGGAGTGTAGAGTTCCAAATTTGATTTGTAACCACGAATTTATTCCTTAGTCGTCTCGTCTCGTCTCGTCTCGTCTCGTCCCGCAGACGTTTGTCATGCTTGCGCTGTCATATGGACCACGACCCGAGCGGCAGCGAGCGGCAGTCGAGCAAAGTCGGGACAAGTCGGGACGGGGACGGGGACAGGGATAGGAATGGTGCGAATGCACTGCAAACTACGCAGACACCTGGTGTGTGGCGAGGCGAGGCGAGGCGAGGCGAGGAAGCCCACATCGCTACCAGTGGGCCCTCCAGCACGACACTGCCACACCCCACACAGGCCTTCCGCTGAACATCAGGGACAAGATGCGTCCTCCGCTAGTGTCGAAGGCTGCACGCGCCCAGCGAATGACAGGGGGTGCAACGAGCAGCAGTGCGTCTCACACACGCGGCGGTGCGCCCGCCAATTCGGCCGTCACTCTGCTGGGACGCCGGGCGCGCCTCCCCGCGCCGTCCTCGAGGAACTGGCGGTTGCGGAAGGAAGCGCTTTCGTCAAATGCGGCCGAAAACTAACAATTTGTGTGTTGGGAGAAAAGCCGAACGCGAATTCTGCCGTGCTCCTACATTAGATGAGCGCCAACGGCCATACCATGATGAATACACCGGTTCTCGTCCGTTCACCGAAGTTAAGCATCATCGGGCCCGACTAGTACTTGGATGGGTGACCACCTGGGGAACCCGGGTGCTGCTGGCTCCATTCCTGTTTTTTTTTTTTTTTGTTATGTCACCAGCCCAATTTTCAAACTACCTATCTGTTGTGACAAAGATGCTTCTTTATGCCTTTTAAACTACTGTAATGGTACGAAAATGCAGTAATTAACTCAGTTTGAGGGAGAATGTGCTAACCAAGTTTGCCAAAAAGACTTTGAAAACGACAAAACAGTACGAATCGGCAGGTGATTTCTGAAATACGTCACCGCCTATTGTTGTGTAGGAGTGTAGAGTTCCAAATTTGATTTGTAACCACGAATTTATTCCTTAGTCGTCTCGTCTCGTCTCGTCTCGTCTCGTCTCGTCCCGCAGACGTTTGTCGTGCTTGCGCTGTCATATGGACCACGACCCGAGCGGCAGCGAGCGGCAGTCGAGCAAAGTCGGGACAAGTCGGGACGGGGACAGGGACAGGGATAGGAATGGTGCGAATGCACTGCAAACTACGCAGACACCTGGTGTGAGGCGAGGCGAGGCGAGGCGAGTCGAGGCGAGGCGAGGAAGCCCACATCGCTACCAGTGGGCCCTCCAGCACGACACTGCCACATCCCGCACAGGCCCTCCGCTGAACACCAGGGACAAGATGCGTCCTCCGCTAGTGTCGAAGGCTGAACGCGCCCAGCGAATGACAGGGGGTGCAACGAGCAGCAGTGCGTCTCACACACGCGGCGGTGCGCCCGCCAATTCGGCCGTCACTCTGCTGGGACGCCGGGCGCGCCTCCCCGCGCCGTCCTCGAGGAACTGGCGGTTGCGGAAGGAAGCGCTTTCGTCAAATGCGGCCGAAAACTAACATTTTGTGTGTTGGGAGAAAAGCCGAACGCGAATTCTGCCGTGCTCCTACATTAGATGAGCGTCAACGGCCATACCATGATGAATACACCGGTTCTCGTCCGATCACCGAAGTTAAGCATCATCGGGCACGGCTAGTACTTGGATGGGTGACCGCCTGGGAAACCCGGGTGCTGCTGGCTCCCTTCCTGTTTTTTTTTTTTGTTATGTCGCCAGCCCAATTTTCAAACTATCTTTCTGTTGTGACAAAGATGCTTCTTTAAGCCTTTTAAACTACTGTAATGGTACGAAAATGCAGTAATTAACTCAGTTTGAGGGAGAATGTGCTAACCAAGTTTGCCAAGAAGACTTTGTAAACAACAAAACATTACGAATCGTTAGGTGATTTCTGAAATACGTCACCGCCTATTGTTGTGTAGGAGTGTAGAGTTCCAAATTTGATTTGTAACGACGAATTTAATCGTTAGTCGTCTCGTCTCGTCTCGTCTCGTCTCGTCCCGCAGACGTTTGTCGTGCTTGCGCTGTCATATGGACCACGACCCGAGCGGCAGCGAGCGGCAGTCGAGCAAAGTCGGGACAAGTCGGGACGGGGACAGGGACAGGGATAGGAATGGTGCGAATGCACTGCAAACTACGCAGACACCTGGTGTGTGGCGAGGCGAGGCGAGGCGAGGCGAGGAAGCCCACATCGCTACCAGTGGGCCCTCCAGCACGACACTGCCACACCCCACACAGGCCTTCCGCTGAACATCAGGGACAAGATGCGTCCTCCGCTAGTGTCGAAGGCTGCACGCGCCCAGCGAATGACAGGGGGTGCAACGAGCAGCAGTGCGTCTCACACACGCGGCGGTGCGCCCGCCAATTCGGCCGTCACTCTGCTGGGACGCCGGGCGCGCCTCCCCGCGCCGTCCTCGAGGAACTGGCGGTTGCGGAAGGAAGCGCTTTCGTCAAATGCGGCCGAAAACTAACATTTTGTGTGTTGGGAGAAAAGCCGAACGCGAATTCTGCCGTGCTCCTACATTAGATGAGCGCCAACGGCCATACCATGATGAATACACCGGTTCTCGTCCGTTCACCGAAGTTAAGCATCATCGGGCCCGACTAGTACTTGGATGGGTGACCACCTGGGGAACCCGGGTGCTGCTGGCTCCATTCCTGTTTTTTTTTTTTTTTGTTATGTCACCAGCCCAATTTTCAAACTACCTATCTGTTGTGACAAAGATGCTTCTTTATGCCTTTTAAACTACTGTAATGGTACGAAAATGCAGTAATTAACTCAGTTTGAGGGAGAATGTGCTAACCAAGTTTGCCAAAAAGACTTTGAAAACGACAAAACAGTACGAATCGGCAGGTGATTTCTGAAATACGTCACCGCCTATTGTTGTGTAGGAGTGTAGAGTTCCAAATTTGATTTGTAACCACGAATTTATTCCTTAGTCGTCTCGTCTCGTCTCGTCTCGTCTCGTCTCGTCCCGCAGACGTTTGTCGTGCTTGCGCTGTCATATGGACCACGACCCGAGCGGCAGCGAGCGGCAGTCGAGCAAAGTCGGGACAAGTCGGGACGGGGACAGGGACAGGGATAGGAATGGTGCGAATGCACTGCAAACTACGCAGACACCTGGTGTGAGGCGAGGCGAGGCGAGGCGAGTCGAGGCGAGGCGAGGAAGCCCACATCGCTACCAGTGGGCCCTCCAGCACGACACTGCCACATCCCGCACAGGCCCTCCGCTGAACACCAGGGACAAGATGCGTCCTCCGCTAGTGTCGAAGGCTGAACGCGCCCAGCGAATGACAGGGGGTGCAACGAGCAGCAGTGCGTCTCACACACGCGGCGGTGCGCCCGCCAATTCGGCCGTCACTCTGCTGGGACGCCGGGCGCGCCTCCCCGCGCCGTCCTCGAGGAACTGGCGGTTGCGGAAGGAAGCGCTTTCGTCAAATGCGGCCGAAAACTAACATTTTGTGTGTTGGGAGAAAAGCCGAACGCGAATTCTGCCGTGCTCCTACATTAGATGAGCGTCAACGGCCATACCATGATGAATACACCGGTTCTCGTCCGATCACCGAAGTTAAGCATCATCGGGCCTGGCTAGTACTTGGATGGGTGACCGCCTGGGAAACCCGGGTGCTGCTGGCTCCCTTCCTGTTTTTTTTTTTTTGTTATGTCGCCAGCCCAATTTTCAAACTATCTTTCTGTTGTGACAAAGATGCTTCTTTAAGCCTTTTAAACTACTGTAATGGTACGAAAATGCAGTAATTAACTCAGTTTGAGGGAGAATGTGCTAACCAAGTTTGCCAAGAAGACTTTGTAAACAACAAAACATTACGAATCGTTAGGTGATTTCTGAAATACGTCACCGCCTATTGTTGTGTAGGAGTGTAGAGTTCCAAATTTGATTTGTAACCACGAATTTATTCCTTAGTCGTCTCGTCTCGTCTCGTCTCGTCTCGTCCCGCAGTCGTTTGTCGTGCTTGCGCTGTCATATGGACCACGACCCGAGCGGCAGCGAGCGGCAGTCGAGCAAAGTCGGGACAAGTCGGGACGGGGACAGGGACAGGGATAGGAATGGTGCGAATGCACTGCAAACTACGCAGACACCTGGTGTGAGGCGAGGCGAGGCGAGGCGAGTCGAGGCGAGGCGAGGAAGCCCACATCGCTACCAGTGGGCCCTCCAGCACGACACTGCCACATCCCGCACAGGCCCTCCGCTGAACACCAGGGACAAGATGCGTCCTCCGCTAGTGTCGAAGGCTGAACGCGCCCAGCGAATGACAGGGGGTGCAACGAGCAGCAGTGCGTCTCACACACGCGGCGGTGCGCCCGCCAATTCGGCCGTCACTCTGCTGGGACGCCGGGCGCGCCTCCCCGCGCCGTCCTCGAGGAACTGGCGGTTGCGGAAGGAAGCGCTTTCGTCAAATGCGGCCGAAAACTAACATTTTGTGTGTTGGGAGAAAAGCCGAATGCGAATTCTGCCGTGCTCCTACATTAGATGAGCGTCAACGGCCATACCATGATGAATACACCGGTTCTCGTCCGATCACCGAAGTTAAGCATCATCGGGCCCGGCTAGTACTTGGATGGGTGACCGCCTGGGAAACCCGGGTGCTGCTGGCTCCCTTCCTGTTTTTTTTTTTGTTATGTCGCCAGCCCAATTTTCAAACTATCTTTCTGTTGTGACAAAGATGCTTCTTTAAGCCTTTTAAACTACTGTAATGGTACGAAAATGCAGTAATTAACTCAGTTTGAGGGAGAATGTGCTAACCAAGTTTGCCAAGAAGACTTTGTAAACAACAAAACATTACGAATCGTTAGGTGATTTCTGAAATACGTCACCGCCTATTGTTGTGTAGGAGTGTAGAGTTCCAAATTTGATTTGTAACCACGAATTTATTCCTTAGTCGTCTCGTCTCGTCTCGTCTCGTCTCGTCCCGCAGACGTTTGTCGTGCTTGCGCTGTCATATGGACCACGACCCGAGCGGCAGCGAGCGGCAGTCGAGCAAAGTCGGGACAAGTCGGGACGGGGACAGGGACAGGGATAGGAATGGTGCGAATGCACTGCAAACTACGCAGACACCTGGTGTGAGGCGAGGCGAGGCGAGGCGAGTCGAGGCGAGGCGAGGAAGCCCACATCGCTACCAGTGGGCCCTCCAGCACGACACTGCCACATCCCGCACAGGCCCTCCGCTGAACACCAGGGACAAGATGCGTCCTCCGCTAGTGTCGAAGGCTGAACTCGCCCAGCGAATGACAGGGGGTGCAACGAGCAGCAGTGCGTCTCACACACGCGGCGGTGCGCCCGCCAATTCGGCCGTCACTCTGCTGGGACGCCGGGCGCGCCTCCCCGCGCCGTCCTCGAGGAACTGGCGGTTGCGGAAGGAAGCGCTTTCGTCAAATGCGGCCGAAAACTAACATTTTGTGTGTTGGGAGAAAAGCCGAATGCGAATTCTGCCGTGCTCCTACATTAGATGAGCGTCAACGGCCATACCATGATGAATACACCGGTTCTCGTCCGATCACCGAAGTTAAGCATCATCGGGCCCGGCTAGTACTTGGATGGGTGACCGCCTGGGAAACCCGGGTGCTGCTGGCTCCCTTCCTGTTTTTTTTTTTGTTATGTCGCCAGCCCAATTTTCAAACTATCTTTCTGTTGTGACAAAGATGCTTCTTTAAGCCTTTTAAACTACTGTAATGGTACGAAAATGCAGTAATTAACTCAGTTTGAGGGAGAATGTGCTAATCAAGTTTGCCAAGAAGACTTTGAAAACGTCAAAACAGTACAAATCGGCAGGTGATTTCTGAAATACGTCACCGCCTATTGTTGTGTAGGAGTGTAGAGTTCCAAATTTGATTTGTAACGACGAATTTAATCGTTAGTCGTCTCGTCTCGTCTCGTCTCGTCTCGTCCCGCAGACGTTTGTCGTGCTTGCGCTGTCATATGGACCACGACCCGAGCGGCAGCGAGCGGCAGTCGAGCAAAGTCGGGACAAGTCGGGACGGGGACTGGGACAGGGATAGGAATGGTGCGAATGCACTGCAAACTACGCAGACACCTGGTGTGAGGCGAGGCGTGGCGAGGCGAGGCGAGGCGAGGAAGCCCACATCGCTACCAGTGGGACCTCCAGCACGACACTGCCACATCCCGCACAGGCCCTCCGCTGAACACCAGGGACAAGATGCGTCCTCCGCTAGTGTCGAAGGCTGAACGCGCCCAGCGAATGACAGGGGGTGCAACGAGCAGCAGTGCGTCTCACACACGCGGCGGTGCGCCCGCCAATTCGGCCGTCACTCTGCTGGGACGCCGGGCGCGCCTCCCCGCGCCGTCCTCGAGGAACTGGCGGTTGCGGAAGGAAGCGCTTTCGTCAAATGCGGCCGAAAACTAACATTTTGTGTGTTGGGAGAAAAGCCGAACGCGAATTCTGCCGTGCTCCTACATTAGATGAGCGTCAACGGCCATACCATGATGAATACACCGGTTCTCGTCCGATCACCGAAGTTAAGCGTCATCGGGCCCGGCTAGTACTTGGATGGGTGACCGCCTGGGAAACCCGGGTGCTGTTGGCTCCCTTCCTGTTTTTTTTTGTTATGTCGCCAGCCCAATTTTCAAACTACCTTTCTGTTGTGACAAAGATGCTTCTTTAAGCCTTTTAAACTACTGTAATGGTACGAAAATGCAGTAATTAACTCAGTTTGAGGGAGAATGTGCTAACCAAGTTTGCCAAGAAGACTTTGAAAACGTCAAAACAGTACAAATCGGCAGGTGATTTCTGAAATACGTCACCGCCTATTGTTGTGTAGGAGTGTAGAGTTCCAAATTTGATTTGTAACCACGAATTTATTCCTTAGTCGTCTCGTCTCGTCTCGTCTCGTCTCGTCCCGCAGACGTTTGTCATGCTTGCGCTGTCATATGGACCACGACCCGAGCGGCAGCGAGCGGCAGTCGAGCAAAGTCGGGACAAGTCGGGACGGGGACAGGGACAGGGATAGGAATGGTGCGAATGCACTGCAAACTACGCAGACACCTGGTGTGTGGCGAGGCGAGGCGAGGCGAGGCGAGGAAGCCCACATCGCTACCAGTGGGCCCTCCAGCACGACACTGCCACACCCCACACAGGCCTTCCGCTGAACATCAGGGACAAGATGCGTCCTCCGCTAGTGTCGAAGGCTGCACGCGCCCAGCGAATGACAGGGGGTGCAACGAGCAGCAGTGCGTCTCACACACGCGGCGGTGCGCCCGCCAATTCGGCCGTCACTCTGCTGGGACGCCGGGCGCGCCTCCCCGCGCCGTCCTCGAGGAACTGGCGGTTGCGGAAGGAAGCGCTTTCGTCAAATGCGGCCGAAAACTAACATTTTGTGTGTTGGGAGAAAAGCCGAACGCGAATTCTGCCGTGCTCCTACATTAGATGAGCGCCAACGGCCATACCATGATGAATACACCGGTTCTCGTCCGTTCACCGAAGTTAAGCATCATCGGGCCCGACTAGTACTTGGATGGGTGACCACCTGGGGAACCCGGGTGCTGCTGGCTCCATTCCTGTTTTTTTTTTTTTTGTTATGTCACCAGCCCAATTTTCAAACTACCTATCTGTTGTGACAAAGATGCTTCTTTATGCCTTTTAAACTACTGTAATGGTACGAAAATGCAGTAATTAACTCAGTTTGAGGGAGAATGTGCTAACCAAGTTTGCCAAAAAGACTTTGAAAACGACAAAACAGTACGAATCGGCAGGTGATTTCTGAAATACGTCACCGCCTATTGTTGTGTAGGAGTGTAGAGTTCCAAATTTGATTTGTAACCACGAATTTATTCCTTAGTCGTCTCGTCTCGTCTCGTCTCGTCTCGTCTCGTCCCGCAGACGTTTGTCGTGCTTGCGCTGTCATATGGACCACGACCCGAGCGGCAGCGAGCGGCAGTCGAGCAAAGTCGGGACAAGTCGGGACGGGGACAGGGACAGGGATAGGAATGGTGCGAATGCACTGCAAACTACGCAGACACCTGGTGTGAGGCGAGGCGAGGCGAGGCGAGTCGAGGCGAGGCGAGGAAGCCCACATCGCTACCAGTGGGCCCTCCAGCACGACACTGCCACATCCCGCACAGGCCCTCCGCTGAACACCAGGGACAAGATGCGTCCTCCGCTAGTGTCGAAGGCTGAACGCGCCCAGCGAATGACAGGGGGTGCAACGAGCAGCAGTGCGTCTCACACACGCGGCGGTGCGCCCGCCAATTCGGCCGTCACTCTGCTGGGACGCCGGGCGCGCCTCCCCGCGCCGTCCTCGAGGAACTGGCGGTTGCGGAAGGAAGCGCTTTCGTCAAATGCGGCCGAAAACTAACATTTTGTGTGTTGGGAGAAAAGCCGAATGCGAATTCTGCCGTGCTCCTACATTAGATGAGCGTCAACGGCCATACCATGATGAATACACCGGTTCTCGTCCGATCACCGAAGTTAAGCATCATCGGGCCCGGCTAGTACTTGGATGGGTGACCGCCTGGGAAACCCGGGTGCTGCTGGCTCCCTTCCTGTTTTTTTTTTTTTGTTATGTCGCCAGCCCAATTTTCAAACTATCTTTCTGTTGTGACAAAGATGCTTCTTTAAGCCTTTTAAACTACTGTAATGGTACGAAAATGCAGTAATTAACTCAGTTTGAGGGAGAATGTGCTAACCAAGTTTGCCAAGAAGACTTTGTAAACAACAAAACATTACGAATCGTTAGGTGATTTCTGAAATACGTCACCGCCTATTGTTGTGTAGGAGTGTAGAGTTCCAAATTTGATTTGTAACCACGAATTTATTCCTTAGTCGTCTCGTCTCGTCTCGTCTCGTCTCGTCCCGCAGACGTTTGTCGTGCTTGCGCTGTCATATGGACCACGACCCGAGCGGCAGCGAGCGGCAGTCGAGCAAAGTCGGGACAAGTCGGGACGGGGACAGGGACAGGGATAGGAATGGTGCGAATGCACTGCAAACTACGCAGACACCTGGTGTGAGGCGAGGCGAGGCGAGGCGAGTCGAGGCGAGGCGAGGAAGCCCACATCGCTACCAGTGGGCCCTCCAGCACGACACTGCCACATCCCGCACAGGCCCTCCGCTGAACACCAGGGACAAGATGCGTCCTCCGCTAGTGTCGAAGGCTGAACGCGCCCAGCGAATGACAGGGGGTGCAACGAGCAGCAGTGCGTCTCACACACGCGGCGGTGCGCCCGCCAATTCGGCTGTCACTCTGCTGGGACGCCGGGCGCGCCTCCCCGCGCCGTCCTCGAGGAACTGGCGGTTGCGGAAGGAAGCGCTTTCGTCAAATGCGGCCGAAAACTAACATTTTGTGTGTTGGGAGAAAAGCCGAATGCGAATTCTGCCGTGCTCCTACATTAGATGAGCGTCAACGGCCATACCATGATGAATACACCGGTTCTCGTCCGATCACCGAAGTTAAGCATCATCGGGCCCGGCTAGTACTTGGATGGGTGACCGCCTGGGAAACCCGGGTGCTGCTGGCTCCCTTCCTGTTTTTTTTTTTTGTTATGTCGCCAGCCCAATTTTCAAACTATCTTTCTGTTGTGACAAAGATGCTTCTTTAAGCCTTTTAAACTACTGTAATGGTACGAAAATGCAGTAATTAACTCAGTTTGAGGGAGAATGTGCTAATCAAGTTTGCCAAGAAGACTTTGAAAACGTCAAAACAGTACAAATCGGCAGGTGATTTCTGAAATACGTCACCGCCTATTGTTGTGTAGGAGTGTAGAGTTCCAAATTTGATTTGTAACGACGAATTTAATCGTTAGTCGTCTCGTCTCGTCTCGTCTCGTCTCGTCCCGCAGACGTTTGTCGTGCTTGCGCTGTCATATGGACCACGACCCGAGCGGCAGCGAGCGGCAGTCGAGCAAAGTCGGGACAAGTCGGGACGGGGACAGGGACAGGGATAGAAATGGTGCGAATGCACTGCAAACTACGCAGACACCTGGTGTGTGGCGAGGCGAGGCGAGGCGAGGCGAGGAAGCCCACATCGCTACCAGTGGGCCCTCCAGCACGACACTGCCACACCCCACACAGGCCTTCCGCTGAACATCAGGGACAAGATGCGTCCTCCGCTAGTGTCGAAGGCTGCACGCGCCCAGCGAATGACAGGGGGTGCAACGAGCAGCAGTGCGTCTCACACACGCGGCGGTGCGCCCGCCAATTCGGCCGTCACTCTGCTGGGACGCCGGGCGCGCCTCCCCGCGCCGTCCTCGAGGAACTGGCGGTTGCGGAAGGAAGCGCTTTCGTCAAATGCGGCCGAAAACTAACATTTTGTGTGTTGGGAGAAAAGCCGAATGCGAATTCTGCCGTGCTCCTACATTAGATGAGCGCCAACGGCCATACCATGATGAATACACCGGTTCTCGTCCGTTCACCGAAGTTAAGCATCATCGGGCCCGACTAGTACTTGGATGGGTGACCACCTGGGGAACCCGGGTGCTGCTGGCTCCATTCCTGTTTTTTTTTTTTTTTTGTTATGTCACCAGCCCAATTTTCAAACTACCTATCTGTTGTGACAAAGATGCTTCTTTATGCCTTTTAAACTACTGTAATGGTACGAAAATGCAGTAATTAACTCAGTTTGAGGGAGAATGTGCTAACCAAGTTTGCCAAAAAGACTTTGAAAACGACAAAACAGTACGAATCGGCAGGTGATTTCTGAAATACGTCACCGCCTATTGTTGTGTAGGAGTGTAGAGTTCCAAATTTGATTTGTAACCACGAATTTATTCCTTAGTCGTCTCGTCTCGTCTCGTCTCGTCTCGTCTCGTCCCGCAGACGTTTGTCGTGCTTGCGCTGTCATATGGACCACGACCCGAGCGGCAGCGAGCGGCAGTCGAGCAAAGTCGGGACAAGTCGGGACGGGGACAGGGACAGGGATAGGAATGGTGCGAATGCACTGCAAACTACGCAGACACCTGGTGTGAGGCGAGGCGAGGCGAGGCGAGTCGAGGCGAGGCGAGGAAGCCCACATCGCTACCAGTGGGCCCTCCAGCACGACACTGCCACATCCCGCACAGGCCCTCCGCTGAACACCAGGGACAAGATGCGTCCTCCGCTAGTGTCGAAGGCTGAACGCGCCCAGCGAATGACAGGGGGTGCAACGAGCAGCAGTGCGTCTCACACACGCGGCGGTGCGCCCGCCAATTCGGCCGTCACTCTGCTGGGACGCCGGGCGCGCCTCCCCGCGCCGTCCTCGAGGAACTGGCGGTTGCGGAAGGAAGCGCTTTCGTCAAATGCGGCCGAAAACTAACATTTTGTGTGTTGGGAGAAAAGCCGAACGCGAATTCTGCCGTGCTCCTACATTAGATGAGCGTCAACGGCCATACCATGATGAATACACCGGTTCTCGTCCGATCACCGAAGTTAAGCATCATCGGGCCCGGCTAGTACTTGGATGGGTGACCGCCTGGGAAACCCGGGTGCTGCTGGCTCCCTTCCTGTTTTTTTTTTTGTTATGTCGCCAGCCCAATTTTCAAACTATCTTTCTGTTGTGACAAAGATGCTTCTTTAAGCCTTTTAAACTACTGTAATGGTACGAAAATGCAGTAATTAACTCAGTTTGAGGGAGAATGTGCTAACCAAGTTTGCCAAGAAGACTTTGTAAACAACAAAACATTACGAATCGTTAGGTGATTTCTGAAATACGTCACCGCCTATTGTTGTGTAGGAGTGTAGAGTTCCAAATTTGATTTGTAACCACGAATTTATTCCTTAGTCGTCTCGTCTCGTCTCGTCTCGTCTCGTCCCGCAGACGTTTGTCGTGCTTGCGCTGTCATATGGACCACGACCCGAGCGGCAGCGAGCGGCAGTCGAGCAAAGTCGGGACAAGTCGGGACGGGGACAGGGACAGGGATAGGAATGGTGCGAATGCACTGCAAACTACGCAGACACCTGGTGTGAGGCGAGGCGAGGCGAGGCGAGTCGAGGCGAGGCGAGGAAGCCCACATCGCTACCAGTGGGCCCTCCAGCACGACACTGCCACATCCCGCACAGGCCCTCCGCTGAACACCAGGGACAAGATGCGTCCTCCGCTAGTGTCGAAGGCTGAACGCGCCCAGCGAATGACAGGGGGTGCAACGAGCAGCAGTGCGTCTCACACACGCGGCGGTGCGCCCGCCAATTCGGCTGTCACTCTGCTGGGACGCCGGGCGCGCCTCCCCGCGCCGTCCTCGAGGAACTGGCGGTTGCGGAAGGAAGCGCTTTCGTCAAATGCGGCCGAAAACTAACATTTTGTGTGTTGGGAGAAAAGCCGAATGCGAATTCTGCCGTGCTCCTACATTAGATGAGCGTCAACGGCCATACCATGATGAATACACCGGTTCTCGTCCGATCACCGAAGTTAAGCATCATCGGGCCCGGCTAGTACTTGGATGGGTGACCGCCTGGGAAACCCGGGTGCTGCTGGCTCCCTTCCTGTTTTTTTTTTTGTTATGTCGCCAGCCCAATTTTCAAACTATCTTTCTGTTGTGACAAAGATGCTTCTTTAAGCCTTTTAAACTACTGTAATGGTACGAAAATGCAGTAATTAACTCAGTTTGAGGGAGAATGTGCTAATCAAGTTTGCCAAGAAGACTTTGAAAACGTCAAAACAGTACAAATCGGCAGGTGATTTCTGAAATACGTCACCGCCTATTGTTGTGTAGGAGTGTAGAGTTCCAAATTTGATTTGTAACGACGAATTTAATCGTTAGTCGTCTCGTCTCGTCTCGTCTCGTCTCGTCCCGCAGACGTTTGTCGTGCTTGCGCTGTCATATGGACCACGACCCGAGCGGCAGCGAGCGGCAGTCGAGCAAAGTCGGGACAAGTCGGGACGGGGACAGGGACAGGGATAGGAATGGTGCGAATGCACTGCAAACTACGCAGACACCTGGTGTGTGGCGAGGCGAGGCGAGGCGAGGCGAGGAAGCCCACATCGCTACCAGTGGGCCCTCCAGCACGACACTGCCACACCCCACACAGGCCTTCCGCTGAACATCAGGGACAAGATGCGTCCTCCGCTAGTGTCGAAGGCTGCACGCGCCCAGCGAATGACAGGGGGTGCAACGAGCAGCAGTGCGTCTCACACACGCGGCGGTGCGCCCGCCAATTCGGCCGTCACTCTGCTGGGACGCCGGGCGCGCCTCCCCGCGCCGTCCTCGAGGAACTGGCGGTTGCGGAAGGAAGCGCTTTCGTCAAATGCGGCCGAAAACTAACATTTTGTGTGTTGGGAGAAAAGCCGAACGCGAATTCTGCCGTGCTCCTACATTAGATGAGCGCCAACGGCCATACCATGATGAATACACCGGTTCTCGTCCGTTCACCGAAGTTAAGCATCATCGGGCCCGACTAGTACTTGGATGGGTGACCACCTGGGGAACCCGGGTGCTGCTGGCTCCATTCCTGTTTTTTTTTTTTTTTGTTATGTCACCAGCCCAATTTTCAAACTACCTATCTGTTGTGACAAAGATGCTTCTTTATGCCTTTTAAACTACTGTAATGGTACGAAAATGCAGTAATTAACTCAGTTTGAGGGAGAATGTGCTAACCAAGTTTGCCAAAAAGACTTTGAAAACGACAAAACAGTACGAATCGGCAGGTGATTTCTGAAATACGTCACCGCCTATTGTTGTGTAGGAGTGTAGAGTTCCAAATTTGATTTGTAACCACGAATTTATTCCTTAGTCGTCTCGTCTCGTCTCGTCTCGTCTCGTCTCGTCCCGCAGACGTTTGTCGTGCTTGCGCTGTCATATGGACCACGATCCGAGCGGCAGCGAGCGGCAGTCGAGCAAAGTCGGGACAAGTCGGGACGGGGACAGGGACAGGGATAGGAATGGTGCGAATGCACTGCAAACTACGCAGACACCTGGTGTGAGGCGAGGCGAGGCGAGGCGAGTCGAGGCGAGGCGAGGAAGCCCACATCGCTACCAGTGGGCCCTCCAGCACGACACTGCCACATCCCGCACAGGCCCTCCGCTGAACACCAGGGACAAGATGCGTCCTCCGCTAGTGTCGAAGGCTGAACGCGCCCAGCGAATGACAGGGGGTGCAACGAGCAGCAGTGCGTCTCACACACGCGGCGGTGCGCCCGCCAATTCGGCCGTCACTCTGCTGGGACGCCGGGCGCGCCTCCCCGCGCCGTCCTCGAGGAACTGGCGGTTGCGGAAGGAAGCGCTTTCGTCAAATGCGGCCGAAAACTAACATTTTGTGTGTTGGGAGAAAAGCCGAACGCGAATTCTGCCGTGCTCCTACATTAGATGAGCGTCAACGGCCATACCATGATGAATACACCGGTTCTCGTCCGATCACCGAAGTTAAGCATCATCGGGCCCGGCTAGTACTTGGATGGGTGACCGCCTGGGAAACCCGGGTGCTGCTGGCTCCCTTCCTGTTTTTTTTTTTTTTGTTATGTCGCCAGCCCAATTTTCAAACTATCTTTCTGTTGTGACAAAGATGCTTCTTTAAGCCTTTTAAACTACTGTAATGGTACGAAAATGCAGTAATTAACTCAGTTTGAGGGAGAATGTGCTAACCAAGTTTGCCAAGAAGACTTTGTAAACAACAAAACATTACGAATCGTTAGGTGATTTCTGAAATACGTCACCGCCTATTGTTGTGTAGGAGTGTAGAGTTCCAAATTTGATTTGTAACCACGAATTTATTCCTTAGTCGTCTCGTCTCGTCTCGTCTCGTCTCGTCCCGCAGACGTTTGTCGTGCTTGCGCTGTCATATGGACCACGACCCGAGCGGCAGCGAGCGGCAGTCGAGCAAAGTCGGGACAAGTCGGGACGGGGACAGGGACAGGGATAGGAATGGTGCGAATGCACTGCAAACTACGCAGACACCTGGTGTGAGGCGAGGCGAGGCGAGGCGAGTCGAGGCGAGGCGAGGAAGCCCACATCGCTACCAGTGGGCCCTCCAGCACGACACTGCCACATCCCGCACAGGCCCTCCGCTGAACACCAGGGACAAGATGCGTCCTCCGCTAGTGTCGAAGGCTGAACGCGCCCAGCGAATGACAGGGGGTGCAACGAGCAGCAGTGCGTCTCACACACGCGGCGGTGCGCCCGCCAATTCGGCTGTCACTCTGCTGGGACGCCGGGCGCGCCTCCCCGCGCCGTCCTCGAGGAACTGGCGGTTGCGGAAGGAAGCGCTTTCGTCAAATGCGGCCGAAAACTAACATTTTGTGTGTTGGGAGAAAAGCCGAATGCGAATTCTGCCGTGCTCCTACATTAGATGAGCGTCAACGGCCATACCATGATGAATACACCGGTTCTCGTCCGATCACCGAAGTTAAGCATCATCGGGCCCGGCTAGTACTTGGATGGGTGACCGCCTGGGAAACCCGGGTGCTGCTGGCTCCCTTCCTGTTTTTTTTTTTGTTATGTCGCCAGCCCAATTTTCAAACTATCTTTCTGTTGTGACAAAGATGCTTCTTTAAGCCTTTTAAACTACTGTAATGGTACGAAAATGCAGTAATTAACTCAGTTTGAGGGAGAATGTGCTAATCAAGTTTGCCAAGAAGACTTTGAAAACGTCAAAACAGTACAAATCGGCAGGTGATTTCTGAAATACGTCACCGCCTATTGTTGTGTAGGAGTGTAGAGTTCCAAATTTGATTTGTAACGACGAATTTAATCGTTAGTCGTCTCGTCTCGTCTCGTCTCGTCTCGTCCCGCAGACGTTTGTCGTGCTTGCGCTGTCATATGGACCACGACCCGAGCGGCAGCGAGCGGCAGTCGAGCAAAGTCGGGACAAGTCGGGACGGGGACAGGGACAGGGATAGGAATGGTGCGAATGCACTGCAAACTACGCAGACACCTGGTGTGTGGCGAGGCGAGGCGAGGCGAGGCGAGGAAGCCCACATCGCTACCAGTGGGCCCTCCAGCACGACACTGCCACACCCCACACAGGCCTTCCGCTGAACATCAGGGACAAGATGCGTCCTCCGCTAGTGTCGAAGGCTGCACGCGCCCAGCGAATGACAGGGGGTGCAACGAGCAGCAGTGCGTCTCACACACGCGGCGGTGCGCCCGCCAATTCGGCCGTCACTCTGCTGGGACGCCGGGCGCGCCTCCCCGCGCCGTCCTCGAGGAACTGGCGGTTGCGGAAGGAAGCGCTTTCGTCAAATGCGGCCGAAAACTAACATTTTGTGTGTTGGGAGAAAAGCCGAATGCGAATTCTGCCGTGCTCCTACATTAGATGAGCGCCAACGGCCATACCATGATGAATACACCGGTTCTCGTCCGTTCACCGAAGTTAAGCATCATCGGGCCCGACTAGTACTTGGATGGGTGACCACCTGGGGAACCCGGGTGCTGCTGGCTCCATTCCTGTTTTTTTTTTTTTTTTGTTATGTCACCAGCCCAATTTTCAAACTACCTATCTGTTGTGACAAAGATGCTTCTTTATGCCTTTTAAACTACTGTAATGGTACGAAAATGCAGTAATTAACTCAGTTTGAGGGAGAATGTGCTAACCAAGTTTGCCAAAAAGACTTTGAAAACGACAAAACAGTACGAATCGGCAGGTGATTTCTGAAATACGTCACCGCCTATTGTTGTGTAGGAGTGTAGAGTTCCAAATTTGATTTGTAACCACGAATTTATTCCTTAGTCGTCTCGTCTCGTCTCGTCTCGTCTCGTCTCGTCCCGCAGACGTTTGTCGTGCTTGCGCTGTCATATGGACCACGACCCGAGCGGCAGCGAGCGGCAGTCGAGCAAAGTCGGGACAAGTCGGGACGGGGACAGGGACAGGGATAGGAATGGTGCGAATGCACTGCAAACTACGCAGACACCTGGTGTGAGGCGAGGCGAGGCGAGGCGAGTCGAGGCGAGGCGAGGAAGCCCACATCGCTACCAGTGGGCCCTCCAGCACGACACTGCCACATCCCGCACAGGCCCTCCGCTGAACACCAGGGACAAGATGCGTCCTCCGCTAGTGTCGAAGGCTGAACGCGCCCAGCGAATGACAGGGGGTGCAACGAGCAGCAGTGCGTCTCACACACGCGGCGGTGCGCCCGCCAATTCGGCCGTCACTCTGCTGGGACGCCGGGCGCGCCTCCCCGCGCCGTCCTCGAGGAACTGGCGGTTGCGGAAGGAAGCGCTTTCGTCAAATGCGGCCGAAAACTAACATTTTGTGTGTTGGGAGAAAAGCCGAACGCGAATTCTGCCGTGCTCCTACATTAGATGAGCGTCAACGGCCATACCATGATGAATACACCGGTTCTCGTCCGATCACCGAAGTTAAGCATCATCGGGCCCGGCTAGTACTTGGATGGGTGACCGCCTGGGAAACCCGGGTGCTGCTGGCTCCCTTCCTGTTTTTTTTTTTTGTTATGTCGCCAGCCCAATTTTCAAACTATCTTTGTGTTGTGACAAAGATGCTTCTTTAAGCCTTTTAAACTACTGTAATGGTACGAAAATGCAGTAATTAACTCAGTTTGAGGGAGAATGTGCTAACCAAGTTTGCCAAGAAGACTTTGTAAACAACAAAACATTACGAATCGTTAGGTGATTTCTGAAATACGTCACCGCCTATTGTTGTGTAGGAGTGTAGAGTTCCAAATTTGATTTGTAACCACGAATTTATTCCTTAGTCGTCTCGTCTCGTCTCGTCTCGTCTCGTCCCGCAGACGTTTGTCGTGCTTGCGCTGTCATATGGACCACGACCCGAGCGGCAGCGAGCGGCAGTCGAGCAAAGTCGGGACAAGTCGGGACGGGGACAGGGACAGGGATAGGAATGGTGCGAATGCACTGCAAACTACGCAGACACCTGGTGTGAGGCGAGGCGAGGCGAGGCGAGTCGAGGCGAGGCGAGGAAGCCCACATCGCTACCAGTGGGCCCTCCAGCACGACACTGCCACATCCCGCACAGGCCCTCCGCTGAACACCAGGGACAAGATGCGTCCTCCGCTAGTGTCGAAGGCTGAACGCGCCCAGCGAATGACAGGGGGTGCAACGAGCAGCAGTGCGTCTCACACACGCGGCGGTGCGCCCGCCAATTCGGCTGTCACTCTGCTGGGACGCCGGGCGCGCCTCCCCGCGCCGTCCTCGAGGAACTGGCGGTTGCGGAAGGAAGCGCTTTCGTCAAATGCGGCCGAAAACTAACATTTTGTGTGTTGGGAGAAAAGCCGAATGCGAATTCTGCCGTGCTCCTACATTAGATGAGCGTCAACGGCCATACCATGATGAATACACCGGTTCTCGTCCGATCACCGAAGTTAAGCATCATCGGGCCCGGCTAGTACTTGGATGGGTGACCGCCTGGGAAACCCGGGTGCTGCTGGCTCCCTTCCTGTTTTTTTTTTTTGTTATGTCGCCAGCCCAATTTTCAAACTATCTTTCTGTTGTGACAAAGATGCTTCTTTAAGCCTTTTAAACTACTGTAATGGTACGAAAATGCAGTAATTAACTCAGTTTGAGGGAGAATGTGCTAATCAAGTTTGCCAAGAAGACTTTGAAAACGTCAAAACAGTACAAATCGGCAGGTGATTTCTGAAATACGTCACCGCCTATTGTTGTGTAGGAGTGTAGAGTTCCAAATTTGATTTGTAACGACGAATTTAATCGTTAGTCGTCTCGTCTCGTCTCGTCTCGTCTCGTCCCGCAGACGTTTGTCGTGCTTGCGCTGTCATATGGACCACGACCCGAGCGGCAGCGAGCGGCAGTCGAGCAAAGTCGGGACAAGTCGGGACGGGGACAGGGACAGGGATAGGAATGGTGCGAATGCACTGCAAACTACGCAGACACCTGGTGTGTGGCGAGGCGAGGCGAGGCGAGGCGAGGAAGCCCACATCGCTACCAGTGGGCCCTCCAGCACGACACTGCCACACCCCACACAGGCCTTCCGCTGAACATCAGGGACAAGATGCGTCCTCCGCTAGTGTCGAAGGCTGCACGCGCCCAGCGAATGACAGGGGGTGCAACGAGCAGCAGTGCGTCTCACACACGCGGCGGTGCGCCCGCCAATTCGGCCGTCACTCTGCTGGGACGCCGGGCGCGCCTCCCCGCGCCGTCCTCGAGGAACTGGCGGTTGCGGAGAAGCGCTTTCGTCAAATGCGGCCGAAAACTAACATTTTGTGTGTTGGGAGAAAAGCCGAACGCGAATTCTGCCGTGCTCCTACATTAGATGAGCGCCAACGGCCATACCATGATGAATACACCGGTTCTCGTCCGTTCACCGAAGTTAAGCATCATCGGGCCCGACTAGTACTTGGATGGGTGACCACCTGGGGAACCCGGGTGCTGCTGGCTCCATTCCTGTTTTTTTTTTTTTTTGTTATGTCACCAGCCCAATTTTCAAACTACCTATCTGTTGTGACAAAGATGCTTCTTTATGCCTTTTAAACTACTGTAATGGTACGAAAATGCAGTAATTAACTCAGTTTGAGGGAGAATGTGCTAACCAAGTTTGCCAAAAAGACTTTGAAAACGACAAAACAGTACGAATCGGCAGGTGATTTCTGAAATACGTCACCGCCTATTGTTGTGTAGGAGTGTAGAGTTCCAAATTTGATTTGTAACCACGAATTTATTCCTTAGTCGTCTCGTCTCGTCTCGTCTCGTCTCGTCTCGTCCCGCAGACGTTTGTCGTGCTTGCGCTGTCATATGGACCACGACCCGAGCGGCAGCGAGCGGCAGTCGAGCAAAGTCCGGGACAAGTCGGGACGGGGACAGGGACAGGGATAGGAATGGTGCGAATGCACTGCAAACTACGCAGACACCTGGTGTGAGGCGAGGCGAGGCGAGGCGAGTCGAGGCGAGGCGAGGAAGCCCACATCGCTACCAGTGGGCCCTCCAGCACGACACTGCCACATCCCGCACAGGCCCTCCGCTGAACACCAGGGACAAGATGCGTCCTCCGCTAGTGTCGAAGGCTGAACGCGCCCAGCGAATGACAGGGGGTGCAACGAGCAGCAGTGCGTCTCACACACGCGGCGGTGCGCCCGCCAATTCGGCCGTCACTCTGCTGGGACGCCGGGCGCGCCTCCCCGCGCCGTCCTCGAGGAACTGGCGGTTGCGGAAGGAAGCGCTTTCGTCAAATGCGGCCGAAAACTAACATTTTGTGTGTTGGGAGAAAAGCCGAACGCGAATTCTGCCGTGCTCCTACATTAGATGAGCGTCAACGGCCATACCATGATGAATACACCGGTTCTCGTCCGATCACCGAAGTTAAGCATCATCGGGCCCGGCTAGTACTTGGATGGGTGACCGCCTGGGAAACCCGGGTGCTGCTGGCTCCCTTCCTGTTTTTTTTTTTTTGTTATGTCGCCAGCCCAATTTTCAAACTATCTTTCTGTTGTGACAAAGATGCTTCTTTAAGCCTTTTAAACTACTGTAATGGTACGAAAATGCAGTAATTAACTCAGTTTGAGGGAGAATGTGCTAACCAAGTTTGCCAAGAAGACTTTGTAAACAACAAAACATTACGAATCGTTAGGTGATTTCTGAAATACGTCACCGCCTATTGTTGTGTAGGAGTGTAGAGTTCCAAATTTGATTTGTAACCACGAATTTATTCCTTAGTCGTCTCGTCTCGTCTCGTCTCGTCTCGTCCCGCAGACGTTTGTCGTGCTTGCGCTGTCATATGGACCACGACCCGAGCGGCAGCGAGCGGCAGTCGAGCAAAGTCGGGACAAGTCGGGACGGGGACAGGGACAGGGATAGGAATGGTGCGAATGCACTGCAAACTACGCAGACACCTGGTGTGAGGCGAGGCGAGGCGAGGCGAGTCGAGGCGAGGCGAGGAAGCCCACATCGCTACCAGTGGGCCCTCCAGCACGACACTGCCACATCCCGCACAGGCCCTCCGCTGAACACCAGGGACAAGATGCGTCCTCCGCTAGTGTCGAAGGCTGAACGCGCCCAGCGAATGACAGGGGGTGCAACGAGCAGCAGTGCGTCTCACACACGCGGCGGTGCGCCCGCCAATTCGGCTGTCACTCTGCTGGGACGCCGGGCGCGCCTCCCCGCGCCGTCCTCGAGGAACTGGCGGTTGCGGAAGGAAGCGCTTTCGTCAAATGCGGCCGAAAACTAACATTTTGTGTGTTGGGAGAAAAGCCGAATGCGAATTCTGCCGTGCTCCTACATTAGATGAGCGTCAACGGCCATACCATGATGAATACACCGGTTCTCGTCCGATCACCGAAGTTAAGCATCATCGGGCCCGGCTAGTACTTGGATGGGTGACCGCCTGGGAAACCCGGGTGCTGCTGGCTCCCTTCCTGTTTTTTTTTTTGTTATGTCGCCAGCCCAATTTTCAAACTATCTTTCTGTTGTGACAAAGATGCTTCTTTAAGCCTTTTAAACTACTGTAATGGTACGAAAATGCAGTAATTAACTCAGTTTGAGGGAGAATGTGCTAATCAAGTTTGCCAAGAAGACTTTGAAAACGTCAAAACAGTACAAATCGGCAGGTGATTTCTGAAATACGTCACCGCCTATTGTTGTGTAGGAGTGTAGAGTTCCAAATTTGATTTGTAACGACGAATTTAATCGTTAGTCGTCTCGTCTCGTCTCGTCTCGTCTCGTCCCGCAGACGTTTGTCGTGCTTGCGCTGTCATATGGACCACGACCCGAGCGGCAGCGAGCGGCAGTCGAGCAAAGTCGGGACAAGTCGGGACGGGGACAGGGACAGGGATAGGAATGGTGCGAATGCACTGCAAACTACGCAGACACCTGGTGTGTGGCGAGGCGAGGCGAGGCGAGGCGAGGAAGCCCACATCGCTACCAGTGGGCCCTCCAGCACGACACTGCCACACCCCACACAGGCCTTCCGCTGAACATCAGGGACAAGATGCGTCCTCCGCTAGTGTCGAAGGCTGCACGCGCCCAGCGAATGACAGGGGGTGCAACGAGCAGCAGTGCGTCTCACACACGCGGCGGTGCGCCCGCCAATTCGGCCGTCACTCTGCTGGGACGCCGGGCGCGCCTCCCCGCGCCGTCCTCGAGGAACTGGCGGTTGCGGAAGGAAGCGCTTTCGTCAAATGCGGCCGAAAACTAACATTTTGTGTGTTGGGAGAAAAGCCGAACGCGAATTCTGCCGTGCTCCTACATTAGATGAGCGCCAACGGCCATACCATGATGAATACACCGGTTCTCGTCCCGTTCACCGAAGTTAAGCATCATCGGGCCCGACTAGTACTTGGATGGGTGACCACCTGGGGAACCCGGGTGCTGCTGGCTCCATTCCTGTTTTTTTTTTTTTTTGTTATGTCACCAGCCCAATTTTCAAACTACCTATCTGTTGTGACAAAGATGCTTCTTTATGCCTTTTAAACTACTGTAATGGTACGAAAATGCAGTAATTAACTCAGTTTGAGGGAGAATGTGCTAACCAAGTTTGCCAAAAAGACTTTGAAAACGACAAAACAGTACGAATCGGCAGGTGATTTCTGAAATACGTCACCGCCTATTGTTGTGTAGGAGTGTAGAGTTCCAAATTTGATTTGTAACCACGAATTTATTCCTTAGTCGTCTCGTCTCGTCTCGTCTCGTCTCGTCTCGTCCCGCAGACGTTTGTCGTGCTTGCGCTGTCATATGGACCACGACCCGAGCGGCAGCGAGCGGCAGTCGAGCAAAGTCGGGACAAGTCGGGACGGGGACAGGGACAGGGATAGGAATGGTGCGAATGCACTGCAAACTACGCAGACACCTGGTGTGAGGCGAGGCGAGGCGAGGCGAGTCGAGGCGAGGCGAGGAAGCCCACATCGCTACCAGTGGGCCCTCCAGCACGACACTGCCACATCCCGCACAGGCCCTCCGCTGAACACCAGGGACAAGATGCGTCCTCCGCTAGTGTCGAAGGCTGAACGCGCCCAGCGAATGACAGGGGGTGCAACGAGCAGCAGTGCGTCTCACACACGCGGCGGTGCGCCCGCCAATTCGGCCGTCACTCTGCTGGGACGCCGGGCGCGCCTCCCCGCGCCGTCCTCGAGGAACTGGCGGTTGCGGAAGGAAGCGCTTTCGTCAAATGCGGCCGAAAACTAACATTTTGTGTGTTGGGAGAAAAGCCGAACGCGAATTCTGCCGTGCTCCTACATTAGATGAGCGTCAACGGCCATACCATGATGAATACACCGGTTCTCGTCCGATCACCGAAGTTAAGCATCATCGGGCCCGGCTAGTACTTGGATGGGTGACCGCCTGGGAAACCCGGGTGCTGCTGGCTCCCTTCCTGTTTTTTTTTTTTTGTTATGTCGCCAGCCCAATTTTCAAACTATCTTTCTGTTGTGACAAAGATGCTTCTTTAAGCCTTTTAAACTACTGTAATGGTACGAAAATGCAGTAATTAACTCAGTTTGAGGGAGAATGTGCTAACCAAGTTTGCCAAGAAGACTTTGTAAACAACAAAACATTACGAATCGTTAGGTGATTTCTGAAATACGTCACCGCCTATTGTTGTGTAGGAGTGTAGAGTTCCAAATTTGATTTGTAACCACGAATTTATTCCTTAGTCGTCTCGTCTCGTCTCGTCTCGTCTCGTCCCGCAGACGTTTGTCGTGCTTGCGCTGTCATATGGACCACGACCCGAGCGGCAGCGAGCGGCAGTCGAGCAAAGTCGGGACAAGTCGGGACGGGGACAGGGACAGGGATAGGAATGGTGCGAATGCACTGCAAACTACGCAGACACCTGGTGTGAGGCGAGGCGAGGCGAGGCGAGTCGAGGCGAGGCGAGGAAGCCCACATCGCTACCAGTGGGCCCTCCAGCACGACACTGCCACATCCCGCACAGGCCCTCCGCTGAACACCAGGGACAAGATGCGTCCTCCGCTAGTGTCGAAGGCTGAACGCGCCCAGCGAATGACAGGGGGTGCAACGAGCAGCAGTGCGTCTCACACACGCGGCGGTGCGCCCGCCAATTCGGCTGTCACTCTGCTGGGACGCCGGGCGCGCCTCCCCGCGCCGTCCTCGAGGAACTGGCGGTTGCGGAAGGAAGCGCTTTCGTCAAATGCGGCCGAAAACTAACATTTTGTGTGTTGGGAGAAAAGCCGAATGCGAATTCTGCCGTGCTCCTACATTAGATGAGCGTCAACGGCCATACCATGATGAATACACCGGTTCTCGTCCGATCACCGAAGTTAAGCATCATCGGGCCCGGCTAGTACTTGGATGGGTGACCGCCTGGGAAACCCGGGTGCTGCTGGCTCCCTTCCTGTTTTTTTTTTTGTTATGTCGCCAGCCCAATTTTCAAACTATCTTTCTGTTGTGACAAAGATGCTTCTTTAAGCCTTTTAAACTACTGTAATGGTACGAAAATGCAGTAATTAACTCAGTTTGAGGGAGAATGTGCTAATCAAGTTTGCCAAGAAGACTTTGAAAACGTCAAAACAGTACAAATCGGCAGGTGATTTCTGAAATACGTCACCGCCTATTGTTGTGTAGGAGTGTAGAGTTCCAAATTTGATTTGTAACGACGAATTTAATCGTTAGTCGTCTCGTCTCGTCTCGTCTCGTCTCGTCCCGCAGACGTTTGTCGTGCTTGCGCTGTCATATGGACCACGACCCGAGCGGCAGCGAGCGGCAGTCGAGCAAAGTCGGGACAAGTCGGGACGGGGACAGGGACAGGGATAGGAATGGTGCGAATGCACTGCAAACTACGCAGACACCTGGTGTGTGGCGAGGCGAGGCGAGGCGAGGCGAGGAAGCCCACATCGCTACCAGTGGGCCCTCCAGCACGACACTGCCACACCCCACACAGGCCTTCCGCTGAACATCAGGGACAAGATGCGTCCTCCGCTAGTGTCGAAGGCTGCACGCGCCCAGCGAATGACAGGGGGTGCAACGAGCAGCAGTGCGTCTCACACACGCGGCGGTGCGCCCGCCAATTCGGCCGTCACTCTGCTGGGACGCCGGGCGCGCCTCCCCGCGCCGTCCTCGAGGAACTGGCGGTTGCGGAAGGAAGCGCTTTCGTCAAATGCGGCCGAAAACTAACATTTTGTGTGTTGGGAGAAAAGCCGAATGCGAATTCTGCCGTGCTCCTACATTAGATGAGCGCCAACGGCCATACCATGATGAATACACCGGTTCTCGTCCGTTCACCGAAGTTAAGCATCATCGGGCCCGACTAGTACTTGGATGGGTGACCACCTGGGGAACCCGGGTGCTGCTGGCTCCATTCCTGTTTTTTTTTTTTTTTGTTATGTCACCAGCCCAATTTTCAAACTACCTATCTGTTGTGACAAAGATGCTTCTTTATGCCTTTTAAACTACTGTAATGGTACGAAAATGCAGTAATTAACTCAGTTTGAGGGAGAATGTGCTAACCAAGTTTGCCAAAAAGACTTTGAAAACGACAAAACAGTACGAATCGGCAGGTGATTTCTGAAATACGTCACCGCCTATTGTTGTGTAGGAGTGTAGAGTTCCAAATTTGATTTGTAACCACGAATTTATTCCTTAGTCGTCTCGTCTCGTCTCGTCTCGTCTCGTCTCGTCCCGCAGACGTTTGTCGTGCTTGCGCTGTCATATGGACCACGACCCGAGCGGCAGCGAGCGGCAGTCGAGCAAAGTCGGGACAAGTCGGGACGGGGACAGGGACAGGGATAGGAATGGTGCGAATGCACTGCAAACTACGCAGACACCTGGTGTGAGGCGAGGCGAGGCGAGGCGAGTCGAGGCGAGGCGAGGAAGCCCACATCGCTACCAGTGGGCCCTCCAGCACGACACTGCCACATCCCGCACAGGCCCTCCGCTGAACACCAGGGACAAGATGCGTCCTCCGCTAGTGTCGAAGGCTGAACGCGCCCAGCGAATGACAGGGGGTGCAACGAGCAGCAGTGCGTCTCACACACGCGGCGGTGCGCCCGCCAATTCGGCTGTCACTCTGCTGGGACGCCGGGCGCGCCTCCCCGCGCCGTCCTCGAGGAACTGGCGGTTGCGGAAGGAAGCGCTTTCGTCAAATGCGGCCGAAAACTAACATTTTGTGTGTTGGGAGAAAAGCCGAATGCGAATTCTGCCGTGCTCCTACATTAGATGAGCGTCAACGGCCATACCATGATGAATACACCGGTTCTCGTCCGATCACCGAAGTTAAGCATCATCGGGCCCGGCTAGTACTTGGATGGGTGACCGCCTGGGAAACCCGGGTGCTGCTGGCTCCCTTCCTGTTTTTTTTTTTGTTATGTCGCCAGCCCAATTTTCAAACTATCTTTCTGTTGTGACAAAGATGCTTCTTTAAGCCTTTTAAACTACTGTAATGGTACGAAAATGCAGTAATTAACTCAGTTTGAGGGAGAATGTGCTAATCAAGTTTGCCAAGAAGACTTTGAAAACGTCAAAACAGTACAAATCGGCAGGTGATTTCTGAAATACGTCACCGCCTATTGTTGTGTAGGAGTGTAGAGTTCCAAATTTGATTTGTAACGACGAATTTAATCGTTAGTCGTCTCGTCTCGTCTCGTCTCGTCTCGTCCCGCAGACGTTTGTCGTGCTTGCGCTGTCATATGGACCACGACCCGAGCGGCAGCGAGCGGCAGTCGAGCAAAGTCGGGACAAGTCGGGACGGGGACAGGGACAGGGATAGGAATGGTGCGAATGCACTGCAAACTACGCAGACACCTGGTGTGTGGCGAGGCGAGGCGAGGCGAGGCGAGGAAGCCCACATCGCTACCAGTGGGCCCTCCAGCACGACACTGCCACACCCCACACAGGCCTTCCGCTGAACATCAGGGACAAGATGCGTCCTCCGCTAGTGTCGAAGGCTGCACGCGCCCAGCGAATGACAGGGGGTGCAACGAGCAGCAGTGCGTCTCACACACGCGGCGGTGCGCCCGCCAATTCGGCCGTCACTCTGCTGGGACGCCGGGCGCGCCTCCCCGCGCCGTCCTCGAGGAACTGGCGGTTGCGGAAGGAAGCGCTTTCGTCAAATGCGGCCGAAAACTAACATTTTGTGTGTTGGGAGAAAAGCCGAATGCGAATTCTGCCGTGCTCCTACATTAGATGAGCGCCAACGGCCATACCATGATGAATACACCGGTTCTCGTCCGTTCACCGAAGTTAAGCATCATCGGGCCCGACTAGTACTTGGATGGGTGACCACCTGGGGAACCCGGGTGCTGCTGGCTCCATTCCTGTTTTTTTTTTTTTTTGTTATGTCACCAGCCCAATTTTCAAACTACCTATCTGTTGTGACAAAGATGCTTCTTTATGCCTTTTAAACTACTGTAATGGTACGAAAATGCAGTAATTAACTCAGTTTGAGGGAGAATGTGCTAACCAAGTTTGCCAAAAAGACTTTGAAAACGACAAAACAGTACGAATCGGCAGGTGATTTCTGAAATACGTCACCGCCTATTGTTGTGTAGGAGTGTAGAGTTCCAAATTTGATTTGTAACCACGAATTTATTCCTTAGTCGTCTCGTCTCGTCTCGTCTCGTCTCGTCTCGTCCCGCAGACGTTTGTCGTGCTTGCGCTGTCATATGGACCACGACCCGAGCGGCAGCGAGCGGCAGTCGAGCAAAGTCGGGACAAGTCGGGACGGGGACAGGGACAGGGATAGGAATGGTGCGAATGCACTGCAAACTACGCAGACACCTGGTGTGAGGCGAGGCGAGGCGAGGCGAGTCGAGGCGAGGCGAGGAAGCCCACATCGCTACCAGTGGGCCCTCCAGCACGACACTGCCACATCCCGCACAGGCCCTCCGCTGAACACCAGGGACAAGATGCGTCCTCCGCTAGTGTCGAAGGCTGAACGCGCCCAGCGAATGACAGGGGGTGCAACGAGCAGCAGTGCGTCTCACACACGCGGCGGTGCGCCCGCCAATTCGGCCGTCACTCTGCTGGGACGCCGGGCGCGCCTCCCCGCGCCGTCCTCGAGGAACTGGCGGTTGCGGAAGGAAGCGCTTTCGTCAAATGCGGCCGAAAACTAACATTTTGTGTGTTGGGAGAAAAGCCGAACGCGAATTCTGCCGTGCTCCTACATTAGATGAGCGTCAACGGCCATACCATGATGAATACACCGGTTCTCGTCCGTTCACCGAAGTTAAGCATCATCGGGCCCGGCTAGTACTTGGATGGGTGACCGCCTGGGAAACCCGGGTGCTGCTGGCTCCCTTCCTGTTTTTTTTTTTTGTTATGTCGCCAGCCCAATTTTCAAACTATCTTTCTGTTGTGACAAAGATGCTTCTTTAAGCCTTTTAAACTACTGTAATGGTACGAAAATGCAGTAATTAACTCAGTTTGAGGGAGAATGTGCTAACCAAGTTTGCCAAGAAGACTTTGTAAACAACAAAACATTACGAATCGTTAGGTGATTTCTGAAATACGTCACCGCCTATTGTTGTGTAGGAGTGTAGAGTTCCAAATTTGATTTGTAACCACGAATTTATTCCTTAGTCGTCTCGTCTCGTCTCGTCTCGTCTCGTCCCGCAGACGTTTGTCGTGCTTGCGCTGTCATATGGACCACGACCCGAGCGGCAGCGAGCGGCAGTCGAGCAAAGTCGGGACAAGTCGGGACGGGGACAGGGACAGGGATAGGAATGGTGCGAATGCACTGCAAACTACGCAGACACCTGGTGTGAGGCGAGGCGAGGCGAGGCGAGTCGAGGCGAGGCGAAGAAGCCCACATCGCTACCAGTGGGCCCTCCAGCACGACACTGCCACATCCCGCACAGGCCCTCCGCTGAACACCAGGGACAAGATGCGTCCTCCGCTAGTGTCGAAGGCTGAACGCGCCCAGCGAATGACAGGGGGTGCAACGAGCAGCAGTGCGTCTCACACACGCGGCGGTGCGCCCGCCAATTCGGCCGTCACTCTGCTGGGACGCCGGGCGCGCCTCCCCGCGCCGTCCTCGAGGAACTGGCGGTTGCGGAAGGAAGCGCTTTCGTCAAATGCGGCCGAAAACTAACATTTTGTGTGTTGGGAGAAAAGCCGAACGCGAATTCTGCCGTGCTCCTACATTAGATGAGCGTCAACGGCCATACCATGATGAATACACCGGTTCTCGTCCGATCACCGAAGTTAAGCATCATCGGGCCCGGCTAGTACTTGGATGGGTGACCGCCTGGGAAACCCGGGTGCTGCTGGCTCCCTTCCTGTTTTTTTTTTTTGTTATGTCGCCAGCCCAATTTTCAAACTATCTTTCTGTTGTGACAAAGATGCTTCTTTAAGCCTTTTAAACTACTGTAATGGTACGAAAATGCAGTAATTAACTCAGTTTGAGGGAGAATGTGCTAACCAAGTTTGCCAAGAAGACTTTGTAAACAACAAAACATTACGAATCGTTAGGTGATTTCTGAAATACGTCACCGCCTATTGTTGTGTAGGAGTGTAGAGTTCCAAATTTGATTTGTAACCACGAATTTATTCCTTAGTCGTCTCGTCTCGTCTCGTCTCGTCTCGTCCCGCAGACGTTTGTCGTGCTTGCGCTGTCATATGGACCACGACCCGAGCGGCAGCGAGCGGCAGTCGAGCAAAGTCGGGACAAGTCGGGACGGGGTCAGGGACAGGGATAGGAATGGTGCGAATGCACTGCAAACTACGCAGACACCTGGTGTGAGGCGAGGCGAGGCGAGGCGAGTCGAGGCGAGGCGAGGAAGCCCACATCGCTACCAGTGGGCCCTCCAGCACGACACTGCCACATCCCGCACAGGCCCTCCGCTGAACACCAGGGACAAGATGCGTCCTCCGCTAGTGTCGAAGGCTGAACGCGCCCAGCGAATGACAGGGGGTGCAACGAGCAGCAGTGCGTCTCACACACGCGGCGGTGCGCCCGCCAATTCGGCTGTCACTCTGCTGGGACGCCGGGCGCGCCTCCCCGCGCCGTCCTCGAGGAACTGGCGGTTGCGGAAGGAAGCGCTTTCGTCAAATGCGGCCGAAAACTAACATTTTGTGTGTTGGGAGAAAAGCCGAATGCGAATTCTGCCGTGCTCCTACATTAGATGAGCGTCAACGGCCATACCATGATGAATACACCGGTTCTCGTCCGATCACCGAAGTTAAGCATCATCGGGCCCGGCTAGTACTTGGATGGGTGACCGCCTGGGAAACCCGGGTGCTGCTGGCTCCCTTCCTGTTTTTTTTTTTTTGTTATGTCGCCAGCCCAATTTTCAAACTATCTTTCTGTTGTGACAAAGATGCTTCTTTAAGCCTTTTAAACTACTGTAATGGTACGAAAATGCAGTAATTAACTCAGTTTGAGGGAGAATGTGCTAATCAAGTTTGCCAAGAAGACTTTGAAAACGTCAAAACAGTACAAATCGGCAGGTGATTTCTGAAATACGTCACCGCCTATTGTTGTGTAGGAGTGTAGAGTTCCAAATTTGATTTGTAACGACGAATTTAATCGTTAGTCGTCTCGTCTCGTCTCGTCTCGTCTCGTCCCGCAGACGTTTGTCGTGCTTGCGCTGTCATATGGACCACGACCCGAGCGGCAGCGAGCGGCAGTCGAGCAAAGTCGGGACAAGTCGGGACGGGGACAGGGACAGGGATAGGAATGGTGCGAATGCACTGCAAACTACGCAGACACCTGGTGTGTGGCGAGGCGAGGCGAGGCGAGGCGAGGAAGCCCACATCGCTACCAGTGGGCCCTCCAGCACGACACTGCCACACCCCACACAGGCCTTCCGCTGAACATCAGGGACAAGATGCGTCCTCCGCTAGTGTCGAAGTCTGCACGCGCCCAGCGAATGACAGGGGGTGCAACGAGCAGCAGTGCGTCTCACACACGCGGCGGTGCGCCCGCCAATTCGGCCGTCACTCTGCTGGGACGCCGGGCGCGCCTCCCCGCGCCGTCCTCGAGGAACTGGCGGTTGCGGAAGGAAGCGCTTTCGTCAAATGCGGCCGAAAACTAACATTTTGTGTGTTGGGAGAAAAGCCGAACGCGAATTCTGCCGTGCTCCTACATTAGATGAGCGCCAACGGCCATACCATGATGAATACACCGGTTCTCGTCCGTTCACCGAAGTTAAGCATCATCGGGCCCGACTAGTACTTGGATGGGTGACCACCTGGGGAACCCGGGTGCTGCTGGCTCCATTCCTGTTTTTTTTTTTTTTTGTTATGTCACCAGCCCAATTTTCAAACTACCTATCTGTTGTGACAAAGATGCTTCTTTATGCCTTTTAAACTACTGTAATGGTACGAAAATGCAGTAATTAACTCAGTTTGAGGGAGAATGTGCTAACCAAGTTTGCCAAAAAGACTTTGAAAACGACAAAACAGTACGAATCGGCAGGTGATTTCTGAAATACGTCACCGCCTATTGTTGTGTAGGAGTGTAGAGTTCCAAATTTGATTTGTAACCACGAATTTATTCCTTAGTCGTCTCGTCTCGTCTCGTCTCGTCTCGTCTCGTCCCGCAGACGTTTGTCGTGCTTGCGCTGTCATATGGACCACGACCCGAGCGGCAGCGAGCGGCAGTCGAGCAAAGTCGGGACAAGTCGGGACGGGGACAGGGACAGGGATAGGAATGGTGCGAATGCACTGCAAACTACGCAGACACCTGGTGTGAGGCGAGGCGAGGCGAGGCGAGTCGAGGCGAGGCGAGGAAGCCCACATCGCTACCAGTGGGCCCTCCAGCACGACACTGCCACATCCCGCACAGGCCCTCCGCTGAACACCAGGGACAAGATGCGTCCTCCGCTAGTGTCGAAGGCTGAACGCGCCCAGCGAATGACAGGGGGTGCAACGAGCAGCAGTGCGTCTCACACACGCGGCGGTGCGCCCGCCAATTCGGCCGTCACTCTGCTGGGACGCCGGGCGCGCCTCCCCGCGCCGTCCTCGAGGAACTGGCGGTTGCGGAAGGAAGCGCTTTCGTCAAATGCGGCCGAAAACTAACATTTTGTGTGTTGGGAGAAAAGCCGAACGCGAATTCTGCCGTGCTCCTACATTAGATGAGCGTCAACGGCCATACCATGATGAATACACCGGTTCTCGTCCGATCACCGAAGTTAAGCATCATCGGGCCCGGCTAGTACTTGGATGGGTGACCGCCTGGGAAACCCGGGTGCTGCTGGCTCCCTTCCTGTTTTTTTTTTTTTGTTATGTCGCCAGCCCAATTTTCAAACTATCTTTCTGTTGTGACAAAGATGCTTCTTTAAGCCTTTTAAACTACTGTAATGGTACGAAAATGCAGTAATTAACTCAGTTTGAGGGAGAATGTGCTAACCAAGTTTGCCAAGAAGACTTTGTAAACAACAAAACATTACGAATCGTTAGGTGATTTCTGAAATACGTCACCGCCTATTGTTGTGTAGGAGTGTAGAGTTCCAAATTTGATTTGTAACCACGAATTTATTCCTTAGTCGTCTCGTCTCGTCTCGTCTCGTCTCGTCCCGCAGACGTTTGTCGTGCTTGCGCTGTCATATGGACCACGACCCGAGCGGCAGCGAGCGGCAGTCGAGCAAAGTCGGGACAAGTCGGGACGGGGACAGGGACAGGGATAGGAATGGTGCGAATGCACTGCAAACTACGCAGACACCTGGTGTGAGGCGAGGCGAGGCGAGGCGAGTCGAGGCGAGGCGAGGAAGCCCACATCGCTACCAGTGGGCCCTCCAGCACGACACTGCCACATCCCGCACAGGCCCTCCGCTGAACACCAGGGACAAGATGCGTCCTCCGCTAGTGTCGAAGGCTGAACGCGCCCAGCGAATGACAGGGGGTGCAACGAGCAGCAGTGCGTCTCACACACGCGGCGGTGCGCCCGCCAATTCGGCTGTCACTCTGCTGGGACGCCGGGCGCGCCTCCCCGCGCCGTCCTCGAGGAACTGGCGGTTGCGGAAGGAAGCGCTTTCGTCAAATGCGGCCGAAAACTAACATTTTGTGTGTTGGGAGAAAAGCCGAATGCGAATTCTGCCGTGCTCCTACATTAGATGAGCGTCAACGGCCATACCATGATGAATACACCGGTTCTCGTCCGATCACCGAAGTTAAGCATCATCGGGCCCGGCTAGTACTTGGATGGGTGACCGCCTGGGAAACCCGGGTGCTGCTGGCTCCCTTCCTGTTTTTTTTTTTGTTATGTCGCCAGCCCAATTTTCAAACTATCTTTCTGTTGTGACAAAGATGCTTCTTTAAGCCTTTTAAACTACTGTAATGGTACGAAAATGCAGTAATTAACTCAGTTTGAGGGAGAATGTGCTAATCAAGTTTGCCAAGAAGACTTTGAAAACGTCAAAACAGTACAAATCGGCAGGTGATTTCTGAAATACGTCACCGCCTATTGTTGTGTAGGAGTGTAGAGTTCCAAATTTGATTTGTAACGACGAATTTAATCGTTAGTCGTCTCGTCTCGTCTCGTCTCGTCTCGTCCCGCAGACGTTTGTCGTGCTTGCGCTGTCATATGGACCACGACCCGAGCGGCAGCGAGCGGCAGTCGAGCAAAGTCGGGACAAGTCGGGACGGGGACAGGGACAGGGATAGGAATGGTGCGAATGCACTGCAAACTACGCAGACACCTGGTGTGTGGCGAGGCGAGGCGAGGCGAGGCGAGGAAGCCCACATCGCTACCAGTGGGCCCTCCAGCACGACACTGCCACACCCCACACAGGCCTTCCGCTGAACATCAGGGACAAGATGCGTCCTCCGCTAGTGTCGAAGTCTGCACGCGCCCAGCGAATGACAGGGGGTGCAACGAGCAGCAGTGCGTCTCACACACGCGGCGGTGCGCCCGCCAATTCGGCCGTCACTCTGCTGGGACGCCGGGCGCGCCTCCCCGCGCCGTCCTCGAGGAACTGGCGGTTGCGGAAGGAAGCGCTTTCGTCAAATGCGGCCGAAAACTAACATTTTGTGTGTTGGGAGAAAAGCCGAACGCGAATTCTGCCGTGCTCCTACATTAGATGAGCGCCAACGGCCATACCATGATGAATACACCGGTTCTCGTCCGTTCACCGAAGTTAAGCATCATCGGGCCCGACTAGTACTTGGATGGGTGACCACCTGGGGAACCCGGGTGCTGCTGGCTCCATTCCTGTTTTTTTTTTTTTTTGTTATGTCACCAGCCCAATTTTCAAACTACCTATCTGTTGTGACAAAGATGCTTCTTTATGCCTTTTAAACTACTGTAATGGTACGAAAATGCAGTAATTAACTCAGTTTGAGGGAGAATGTGCTAACCAAGTTTGCCAAAAAGACTTTGAAAACGACAAAACAGTACGAATCGGCAGGTGATTTCTGAAATACGTCACCGCCTATTGTTGTGTAGGAGTGTAGAGTTCCAAATTTGATTTGTAACCACGAATTTATTCCTTAGTCGTCTCGTCTCGTCTCGTCTCGTCTCGTCTCGTCCCGCAGACGTTTGTCGTGCTTGCGCTGTCATATGGACCACGACCCGAGCGGCAGCGAGCGGCAGTCGAGCAAAGTCGGGACAAGTCGGGACGGGGACAGGGACAGGGATAGGAATGGTGCGAATGCACTGCAAACTACGCAGACACCTGGTGTGAGGCGAGGCGAGGCGAGGCGAGTCGAGGCGAGGCGAGGAAGCCCACATCGCTACCAGTGGGCCCTCCAGCACGACACTGCCACATCCCGCACAGGCCCTCCGCTGAACACCAGGGACAAGATGCGTCCTCCGCTAGTGTCGAAGGCTGAACGCGCCCAGCGAATGACAGGGGGTGCAACGAGCAGCAGTGCGTCTCACACACGCGGCGGTGCGCCCGCCAATTCGGCCGTCACTCTGCTGGGACGCCGGGCGCGCCTCCCCGCGCCGTCCTCGAGGAACTGGCGGTTGCGGAAGGAAGCGCTTTCGTCAAATGCGGCCGAAAACTAACATTTTGTGTGTTGGGAGAAAAGCCGAACGCGAATTCTGCCGTGCTCCTACATTAGATGAGCGTCAACGGCCATACCATGATGAATACACCGGTTCTCGTCCGATCACCGAAGTTAAGCATCATCGGGCCCGGCTAGTACTTGGATGGGTGACCGCCTGGGAAACCCGGGTGCTGCTGGCTCCCTTCCTGTTTTTTTTTTTTTGTTATGTCGCCAGCCCAATTTTCAAACTATCTTTCTGTTGTGACAAAGATGCTTCTTTAAGCCTTTTAAACTACTGTAATGGTACGAAAATGCAGTAATTAACTCAGTTTGAGGGAGAATGTGCTAACCAAGTTTGCCAAGAAGACTTTGTAAACAACAAAACATTACGAATCGTTAGGTGATTTCTGAAATACGTCACCGCCTATTGTTGTGTAGGAGTGTAGAGTTCCAAATTTGATTTGTAACCACGAATTTATTCCTTAGTCGTCTCGTCTCGTCTCGTCTCGTCTCGTCCCGCAGACGTTTGTCGTGCTTGCGCTGTCATATGGACCACGACCCGAGCGGCAGCGAGCGGCAGTCGAGCAAAGTCGGGACAAGTCGGGACGGGGACAGGGACAGGGATAGGAATGGTGCGAATGCACTGCAAACTACGCAGACACCTGGTGTGAGGCGAGGCGAGGCGAGGCGAGTCGAGGCGAGGCGAGGAAGCCCACATCGCTACCAGTGGGCCCTCCAGCACGACACTGCCACATCCCGCACAGGCCCTCCGCTGAACACCAGGGACAAGATGCGTCCTCCGCTAGTGTCGAAGGCTGAACGCGCCCAGCGAATGACAGGGGGTGCAACGAGCAGCAGTGCGTCTCACACACGCGGCGGTGCGCCCGCCAATTCGGCTGTCACTCTGCTGGGACGCCGGGCGCGCCTCCCCGCGCCGTCCTCGAGGAACTGGCGGTTGCGGAAGGAAGCGCTTTCGTCAAATGCGGCCGAAAACTAACATTTTGTGTGTTGGGAGAAAAGCCGAATGCGAATTCTGCCGTGCTCCTACATTAGATGAGCGTCAACGGCCATACCATGATGAATACACCGGTTCTCGTCCGATCACCGAAGTTAAGCATCATCGGGCCCGGCTAGTACTTGGATGGGTGACCGCCTGGGAAACCCGGGTGCTGCTGGCTCCCTTCCTGTTTTTTTTTTTGTTATGTCGCCAGCCCAATTTTCAAACTATCTTTCTGTTGTGACAAAGATGCTTCTTTAAGCCTTTTAAACTACTGTAATGGTACGAAAATGCAGTAATTAACTCAGTTTGAGGGAGAATGTGCTAATCAAGTTTGCCAAGAAGACTTTGAAAACGTCAAAACAGTACAAATCGGCAGGTGATTTCTGAAATACGTCACCGCCTATTGTTGTGTAGGAGTGTAGAGTTCCAAATTTGATTTGTAACGACGAATTTAATCGTTAGTCGTCTCGTCTCGTCTCGTCTCGTCTCGTCCCGCAGACGTTTGTCGTGCTTGCGCTGTCATATGGACCACGACCCGAGCGGCAGCGAGCGGCAGTCGAGCAAAGTCGGGACAAGTCGGGACGGGGACAGGGACAGGGATAGGAATGGTGCGAATGCACTGCAAACTACGCAGACACCTGGTGTGTGGCGAGGCGAGGCGAGGCGAGGCGAGGAAGCCCACATCGCTACCAGTGGGCCCTCCAGCACGACACTGCCACACCCCACACAGGCCTTCCGCTGAACATCAGGGACAAGATGCGTCCTCCGCTAGTGTCGAAGGCTGCACGCGCCCAGCGAATGACAGGGGGTGCAACGAGCAGCAGTGCGTCTCACACACGCGGCGGTGCGCCCGCCAATTCGGCCGTCACTCTGCTGGGACGCCGGGCGCGCCTCCCCGCGCCGTCCTCGAGGAACTGGCGGTTGCGGAAGGAAGCGCTTTCGTCAAATGCGGCCGAAAACTAACATTTTGTGTGTTGGGAGAAAAGCCGAATGCGAATTCTGCCGTGCTCCTACATTAGATGAGCGCCAACGGCCATACCATGATGAATACACCGGTTCTCGTCCGTTCACCGAAGTTAAGCATCATCGGGCCCGACTAGTACTTGGATGGGTGACCACCTGGGGAACCCGGGTGCTGCTGGCTCCATTCCTGTTTTTTTTTTTTTTTGTTATGTCACCAGCCCAATTTTCAAACTACCTATCTGTTGTGACAAAGATGCTTCTTTATGCCTTTTAAACTACTGTAATGGTACGAAAATGCAGTAATTAACTCAGTTTGAGGGAGAATGTGCTAACCAAGTTTGCCAAAAAGACTTTGAAAACGACAAAACAGTACGAATCGGCAGGTGATTTCTGAAATACGTCACCGCCTATTGTTGTGTAGGAGTGTAGAGTTCCAAATTTGATTTGTAACCACGAATTTATTCCTTAGTCGTCTCGTCTCGTCTCGTCTCGTCTCGTCTCGTCCCGCAGACGTTTGTCGTGCTTGCGCTGTCATATGGACCACGACCCGAGCGGCAGCGAGCGGCAGTCGAGCAAAGTCGGGACAAGTCGGGACGGGGACAGGGACAGGGATAGGAATGGTGCGAATGCACTGCAAACTACGCAGACACCTGGTGTGAGGCGAGGCGAGGCGAGGCGAGTCGAGGCGAGGCGAGGAAGCCCACATCGCTACCAGTGGGCCCTCCAGCACGACACTGCCACATCCCGCACAGGCCCTCCGCTGAACACCAGGGACAAGATGCGTCCTCCGCTAGTGTCGAAGGCTGAACGCGCCCAGCGAATGACAGGGGGTGCAACGAGCAGCAGTGCGTCTCACACACGCGGCGGTGCGCCCGCCAATTCGGCCGTCACTCTGCTGGGACGCCGGGCGCGCCTCCCCGCGCCGTCCTCGAGGAACTGGCGGTTGCGGAAGGAAGCGCTTTCGTCAAATGCGGCCGAAAACTAACATTTTGTGTGTTGGGAGAAAAGCCGAACGCGAATTCTGCCGTGCTCCTACATTAGATGAGCGTCAACGGCCATACCATGATGAATACACCGGTTCTCGTCCGTTCACCGAAGTTAAGCATCATCGGGCCCGGCTAGTACTTGGATGGGTGACCGCCTGGGAAACCCGGGTGCTGCTGGCTCCCTTCCTGTTTTTTTTTTTTGTTATGTCGCCAGCCCAATTTTCAAACTATCTTTCTGTTGTGACAAAGATGCTTCTTTAAGCCTTTTAAACTACTGTAATGGTACGAAAATGCAGTAATTAACTCAGTTTGAGGGAGAATGTGCTAACCAAGTTTGCCAAGAAGACTTTGTAAACAACAAAACATTACGAATCGTTAGGTGATTTCTGAAATACGTCACCGCCTATTGTTGTGTAGGAGTGTAGAGTTCCAAATTTGATTTGTAACCACGAATTTATTCCTTAGTCGTCTCGTCTCGTCTCGTCTCGTCTCGTCCCGCAGACGTTTGTCGTGCTTGCGCTGTCATATGGACCACGACCCGAGCGGCAGCGAGCGGCAGTCGAGCAAAGTCGGGACAAGTCGGGACGGGGACAGGGACAGGGATAGGAATGGTGCGAATGCACTGCAAACTACGCAGACACCTGGTGTGAGGCGAGGCGAGGCGAGGCGAGTCGAGGCGAGGCGAAGAAGCCCACATCGCTACCAGTGGGCCCTCCAGCACGACACTGCCACATCCCGCACAGGCCCTCCGCTGAACACCAGGGACAAGATGCGTCCTCCGCTAGTGTCGAAGGCTGAACGCGCCCAGCGAATGACAGGGGGTGCAACGAGCAGCAGTGCGTCTCACACACGCGGCGGTGCGCCCGCCAATTCGGCTGTCACTCTGCTGGGACGCCGGGCGCGCCTCCCCGCGCCGTCCTCGAGGAACTGGCGGTTGCGGAAGGAAGCGCTTTCGTCAAATGCGGCCGAAAACTAACATTTTGTGTGTTGGGAGAAAAGCCGAATGCGAATTCTGCCGTGCTCCTACATTAGATGAGCGTCAACGGCCATACCATGATGAATACACCGGTTCTCGTCCGATCACCGAAGTTAAGCATCATCGGGCCCGGCTAGTACTTGGATGGGTGACCGCCTGGGAAACCCGGGTGCTGCTGGCTCCCTTCCTGTTTTTTTTTTTTGTTATGTCGCCAGCCCAATTTTCAAACTATCTTTCTGTTGTGACAAAGATGCTTCTTTAAGCCTTTTAAACTACTGTAATGGTACGAAAATGCAGTAATTAACTCAGTTTGAGGGAGAATGTGCTAATCAAGTTTGCCAAGAAGACTTTGAAAACGTCAAAACAGTACAAATCGGCAGGTGATTTCTGAAATACGTCACCGCCTATTGTTGTGTAGGAGTGTAGAGTTCTAAATTTGATTTGTAACGACGAATTTAATCGTTAGTCGTCTCGTCTCGTCTCGTCTCGTCTCGTCCCGCAGACGTTTGTCGTGCTTGCGCTGTCATATGGACCACGACCCGAGCGGCAGCGAGCGGCAGTCGAGCAAAGTCGGGACAAGTCGGGACGGGGACAGGGACAGGGATAGGAATGGTGCGAATGCACTGCAAACTACGCAGACACCTGGTGTGTGGCGAGGCGAGGCGAGGCGAGGCGAGGAAGCCCACATCGCTACCAGTGGGCCCTCCAGCACGACACTGCCACACCCCACACAGGCCTTCCGCTGAACATCAGGGACAAGATGCGTCCTCCGCTAGTGTCGAAGGCTGCACGCGCCCAGCGAATGACAGGGGGTGCAACGAGCAGCAGTGCGTCTCACACACGCGGCGGTGCGCCCGCCAATTCGGCCGTCACTCTGCTGGGACGCCGGGCGCGCCTCCCCGCGCCGTCCTCGAGGAACTGGCGGTTGCGGAAGGAAGCGCTTTCGTCAAATGCGGCCGAAAACTAACATTTTGTGTGTTGGGAGAAAAGCCGAACGCGAATTCTGCCGTGCTCCTACATTAGATGAGCGCCAACGGCCATACCATGATGAATACACCGGTTCTCGTCCGTTCACCGAAGTTAAGCATCATCGGGCCCGACTAGTACTTGGATGGGTGACCACCTGGGGAACCCGGGTGCTGCTGGCTCCATTCCTGTTTTTTTTTTTTTTTGTTATGTCACCAGCCCAATTTTCAAACTACCTATCTGTTGTGACAAAGATGCTTCTTTATGCCTTTTAAACTACTGTAATGGTACGAAAATGCAGTAATTAACTCAGTTTGAGGGAGAATGTGCTAACCAAGTTTGCCAAAAAGACTTTGAAAACGACAAAACAGTACGAATCGGCAGGTGATTTCTGAAATACGTCACCGCCTATTGTTGTGTAGGAGTGTAGAGTTCCAAATTTGATTTGTAACCACGAATTTATTCCTTAGTCGTCTCGTCTCGTCTCGTCTCGTCTCGTCTCGTCCCGCAGACGTTTGTCGTGCTTGCGCTGTCATATGGACCACGACCCGAGCGGCAGCGAGCGGCAGTCGAGCAAAGTCGGGACAAGTCGGGACGGGGACAGGGACAGGGATAGGAATGGTGCGAATGCACTGCAAACTACGCAGACACCTGGTGTGAGGCGAGGCGAGGCGAGGCGAGTCGAGGCGAGGCGAGGAAGCCCACATCGCTACCAGTGGGCCCTCCAGCACGACACTGCCACACCCCGCACAGGCCTCCGCTGAACACCAGGGAGAAGATGCGTCCTCCTCGAGTGTCGAAGGCTGCAAGCGCCCAGCGAATGACAGGGGGTGCAACGAGCAGCAGTGCGTCTCACACACGCGGCGGTGCGCCCGCCAATTCGGCCGTCACTCTGCTGGGACGCCGGGCGCGCCTCCCCGCGCCGTCCTGGAGGAACTGGCGGTTGCGGAAGGAAGCGCTTACGTCAAATGCGGCCGAAAACTAACATTTTGTGTGTTGGGAGAAAAGCCGAACGCGAATTCTGCCGTGCTCCTACATTAGATGAGCGCCAACGGCCATACCATGATGAATACACCGGTTCTCGTCCGATCACCGAAGTTAAGCATCATCGGGCCCGGCTAGTACTTGGATGGGTGACCGCCTGGGAAACCCGGGTGCTGCTGGCTCCCTTCCTGTTTTTTTTTTTGTTATGTCGCCAGCCCAATTTTCAAACTATCTTTCTGTTGTGACAAAGATGCTTCTTTAAGCCTTTTAAACTACTGTAATGGTACGAAAATGCAGTAATTAACTCAGTTTGAGGGAGAATGTGCTAACCAAGTTTGCCAAGAAGACTTTGTAAACAACAAAACATTACGAATCGTTAGGTGATTTCTGAAATACGTCACCGCCTATTGTTGTGTAGGAGTGTAGAGTTCCAAATTTGATTTGTAACCACGAATTTATTCCTTAGTCGTCTCGTCTCGTCTCGTCTCGTCTCGTCCCGCAGACGTTTGTCGTGCTTGCGCTGTCATATGGACCACGACCCGAGCGGCAGCGAGCGGCAGTCGAGCAAAGTCGGGACAAGTCGGGACGGGGACAGGGACAGGGATAGGAATGGTGCGAATGCACTGCAAACTACGCAGACACCTGGTGTGAGGCGAGGCGAGGCGAGGCGAGGCGAGGAAGCCCACATCGCTACCAGTGGGCCCTCCAGCACGACACTGCCACACCCCACACAGGCCTTCCGCTGAACATCAGGGACAAGATGCGTCCTCCGCTAGTGTCGAAGGCTGCACGCGCCCAGCGAATGACAGGGGGTGCAACGAGCAGCAGTGCGTCTCACACACGCGGCGGTGCGCCCGCCAATTCGGCCGTCACTCTGCTGGGACGCCGGGCGCGCCTCCCCGCGCCGTCCTCGAGGAACTGGCGGTTGCGGAAGGAAGCGCTTTCGTCAAATGCGGCCGAAAACTAACATTTTGTGTGTTGGGAGAAAAGCCGAACGCGAATTCTGCCGTGCTCCTACATTAGATGAGCGCCAACGGCCATACCATGATGAATACACCGGTTCTCGTCCGTTCACCGAAGTTAAGCATCATCGGGCCCGACTAGTACTTGGATGGGTGACCACCTGGGGAACCCGGGTGCTGCTGGCTCCATTCCTGTTTTTTTTTTTTTTTGTTATGTCACCAGCCCAATTTTCAAACTACCTATCTGTTGTGACAAAGATGCTTCTTTATGCCTTTTAAACTACTGTAATGGTACGAAAATGCAGTAATTAACTCAGTTTGAGGGAGAATGTGCTAACCAAGTTTGCCAAAAAGACTTTGAAAACGACAAAACAGTACGAATCGGCAGGTGATTTCTGAAATACGTCACCGCCTATTGTTGTGTAGGAGTGTAGAGTTCCAAATTTGATTTGTAACCACGAATTTATTCCTTAGTCGTCTCGTCTCGTCTCGTCTCGTCTCGTCTCGTCCCGCAGACGTTTGTCGTGCTTGCGCTGTCATATGGACCACGACCCGAGCGGCAGCGAGCGGCAGTCGAGCAAAGTCGGGACAAGTCGGGACGGGGACAGGGACAGGGATAGGAATGGTGCGAATGCACTGCAAACTACGCAGACACCTGGTGTGAGGCGAGGCGAGGCGAGGCGAGTCGAGGCGAGGCGAGGAAGCCCACATCGCTACCAGTGGGCCCTCCAGCACGACACTGCCACATCCCGCACAGGCCCTCCGCTGAACACCAGGGACAAGATGCGTCCTCCGCTAGTGTCGAAGGCTGAACGCGCCCAGCGAATGACAGGGGGTGCAACGAGCAGCAGTGCGTCTCACACACGCGGCGGTGCGCCCGCCAATTCGGCCGTCACTCTGCTGGGACGCCGGGCGCGCCTCCCCGCGCCGTCCTCGAGGAACTGGCGGTTGCGGAAGGAAGCGCTTTCGTCAAATGCGGCCGAAAACTAACATTTTGTGTGTTGGGAGAAAAGCCGAACGCGAATTCTGCCGTGCTCCTACATTAGATGAGCGTCAACGGCCATACCATGATGAATACACCGGTTCTCGTCCGACCACCGAAGTTAAGCATCATCGGGCCCGGCTAGTACTTGGATGGGTGACCGCCTGGGAAACCCGGGTGCTGCTGGCTCCCTTCCTGTTTTTTTTTTTGTTATGTCGCCAGCCCAATTTTCAAACTATCTTTCTGTTGTGACAAAGATGCTTCTTTAAGCCTTTTAAACTACTGTAATGGTACGAAAATGCAGTAATTAACTCAGTTTGAGGGAGAATGTGCTAACCAAGTTTGCCAAGAAGACTTTGTAAACAACAAAACATTACGAATCGTTAGGTGATTTCTGAAATACGTCACCGCCTATTGTTGTGTAGGAGTGTAGAGTTCCAAATTTGATTTGTAACCACGAATTTATTCCTTAGTCGTCTCGTCTCGTCTCGTCTCGTCTCGTCCCGCAGACGTTTGTCGTGCTTGCGCTGTCATATGGACCACGACCCGAGCGGCAGCGAGCGGCAGTCGAGCAAAGTCGGGACAAGTCGGGACGGGGACAGGGACAGGGATAGGAATGGTGCGAATGCACTGCAAACTACGCAGACACCTGGTGTGAGGCGAGGCGTGGCGAGGCGTGGCGAGGCGAGGAAGCCCACATCGCTACCAGTGGGCCCTCCAGCACGACACTGCCACACCCCGCACAGGCCCTCCGCTGAACACCAGGGACAAGATGCGTCCTCCGCTAGTGTCGAAGGCTGCACGCGCCCAGCGAATGACAGGGGGTGCAACGAGCAGCAGTGTGTCTCACACACGCGGCGGTGCGCCCGCCAATTCGGCCGTCACTCTGCTGGGACGCCGGGCGCGCCTCCCCGCGCCGTCCTCGAGGAACTGGCGGTTGCGGAAGGAAGCGCTTTCGTCAAATGCGGTCGAAAACTAACATTTTGTGTGTTGGGAGAAAAGCCGAACGCGAATTCTGCCGTGCTCCTACATTAGATGAGCGCCAACGGCCATACCATGATGAATACACCGGTTCTCGTCCGATCACCGAAGTTAAGCATCATCGGGCCCGGCTAGTACTTGGATGGGTGACCGCCTGGGAAACCCGGGTGCTGTTGGCTCCCTTACTGTTTTTTTTTTTGTTATGTCGCCAGCCCAATTTTCAAACTACCTTTCTGTTGTGACAAAGATGACCCTTAAGCCTTTTAAACTACTGTAATGGAACGAAAATGCAGTAATTAACTCAGTTTGAGGGAGAATGTGCTAACCAAGTTTGCCAAGAAGACTTTGAAAACGACAAAACAGTACGAATGGGCAGGTGGTTTCTGAAATATGTCACCGCCTATTGTTGTGTAGGTGTGTTGAGTTCCAAATTTGATTTGTAACCACGAATTTATTCCTTAGTCGTCTCGTCTCGTCTCGTCTCGTCCCGCAGACGTTTGTCGTGCTTGCGCTGTCATATGGACCACGACCCGAGCGGCAGCGAGCGGCAGTCGAGCAAAGTCGGGACAAGTCGGGACGGGGACAGGGACAGGGATAGGAATGGTGCGAATGCACTGCAAACTACGCAGACACCTGGTGTGAGGCGAGGCGAGGCGAGGCGTGGCGAGGCGAGGAAGCCCACATCGCTACCAGTGGGCCCTCCAGCACGACACTGCCACACCCCGCACAGGCCCTCCGCTGAACACCAGGGACAAGATGCGTCCTCCGCTAGTGTCGAAGGCTGCACGCGCCCAGCGAATGACAGGGGGTGCAACGAGCAGCAGTGCGTCTAACACACGCGGCGGTCCGCCCGCCAATTCGGCCGACACTCTGCTGGGACGCCGGGCGCGCCTCCCCGCGCCGTCCTCGAGGAACTGGCGGTTGCGGAAGGAAGCGCTTTCGTCAAATGCGGCCGAAAACTAACATTTTGTGTGTTGGGAGAAAAGCCGAACGCGAATTCTGCCGTGCTCCTACATTAGATGAGCGCCAACGGCCATACCATGATGAATACACCGGTTCTCGTCCGATCACCGAAGTTAAGCATCATCGGGCCCGGCTAGTACTTGGATGGGTGACCGCCTGGGAAACCCGGGTGCTGTTGGCTCCCTTCCTGTTTTTTTTTTTTTTTTTTGTTATGTCGCCATCCCAAATTTCAAACTACCTTTCTGTTGTGACAAAGATGCTTCCTTAAGCCTTTTAAACTACTGTAATGGTACGAAAATGCAGTAATTAACTCAGTTTGAGGGAGAATGTGCTAACCAAGTTTGCCAAAAAGACTTTGAAAACGACAAAACAGTACGAATGGGCAGGTGATTTCTGAAATACGTCACCGCCTATTGTTGTGTAGGAGTGTAGAGTTCCAAATTTGATTTGTAACCACGAATTTATTCCTTAGTCGTCTCGTCTCGTCTCGTCTCGTCCCGCAGACGTTTGTCGTGCTTGCGCTGTCATATGAACTACGACCCGAGCGGCAGCGAGCGGCAGTCGAGCAAAGTCAGGACAAGTCGGGACGGGGACAGGGACAGGGATAGGAATGGTGCGAATGCACTGCAAACTTACGCAGACACCTGGTGTGAGGCGAGGCGAGGCGAGGCGAGGCGAGGCGAGGAAACCCACATCGCTACCAGTGGGCCCTCCAGCACGACACTGCCACACCCCGCACAGGCCCTCCGCTGAACACCAGGGACAAGATGCGTCCTCCGCTAGTGTCGAAGGCTGCACGCGCCCAGCGAATGACAGGGGGTGCAACGAGCAGCAGTGCGTCTCACACACGCGGCGGTGCGCCCGCCAATTCGGCCGTCACTCTGCTGGGACGCCGGGCGCGCCTCCCCACGCCGTCCTCGAGGAACTCTCGGTTGCGGAAGGAAGCGCTTTCGTCAAATGCGGCCGAAAACTAACATTTTGTGTGTTGGGAGAAAAGCCGAACGCGAATTCTGCCGTGCTCCTACATTAGATGAGCGCCAACGGCCATACCATGATGAATACACCGGTTCTCGTCCGATCACCGAAGTTAAGCATCATCGGGCCCGGCTAGTACTTGGATGGGTGACCGCCTGGGAAACCCGGGTGCTGTTGGCTCCCTTCCTGTTTTTTCTTTTTTTTGTTATGTCGCCATCCCAAATTTCAAACTACCTTTCTGTTGTGACAAAGATGCTTCCTTAAGCCTTTTAAACTACTGTAATGGTACGAAAATGCAGTAATTAACTCAGTTTGAGGGAGAATGTGCTAACCAAGTTTGCCAAAAAGACTTTGAAAACGACAAAACAGTACGAATCGGCAGGTGATTTCTGAAATACGTCACCGCCTATTGTTGTGTAGGTGTGTTGAGTTCCAAATTTGATTTGTAACCACGAATTTATTCCTTAGTCGTCTCGTCTCGTCTCGTCTCGTCCCGCAGACGTTTGTCGTGCTTGCGCTGTCATATGGACTACGACCCGAGCGGCAGCGAGCGGCAGTCGAGCAAAGTCGGGACAAGTCGGGACGGGGACAGGGACAGGGATAGGAATGGTGCGAATGCACTGCAAACTTACGCAGACACCTGGTGTGAGGCGAGGCGAGGCGAGGCGAGGCGAGGCGAGGAAACCCACATCGCTACCAGTGGGCCCTCCAGCACGACACTGCCACACCCCGCACAGGCCCTCCGCTGAACACCAGGGACAAGATGCGTCCTCCGCTAGTGTCGAAGGCTGCACGCGCCCAGCGAATGACAGGGGGTGCAACGAGCAGCAGTGCGTCTCACACACGCGGCGGTGCGCCCGCCAATTCGGCCGTCACTCTGCTGGGACGCCGGGCGCGCCTCCCCGCGCCGTCCTCGAGGAACTGGCGGTTGCGGAAGGAAGCGCTTTCGTCAAATGCGGCCGAAAACTAACATTTTGTGTGTTGGGAGAAAAGCCGAACGCGAATTCTGCCGTGCTCCTACATTAGATGAGCGCCAACGGCCATACCATGATGAATACACCGGTTCTCGTCCGATCACCGAAGTTAAGCATCATCGGGCCCGGCTAGTACTTGGATGGGTGACCGCCTGGGAAACCCGGGTGCTGTTGGCTCCCTTACTGTTTTTTTTTTTGTTATGTCGCCAGCCCAATTTTCAAACTACCTTTCTGTTGTGACAAAGATGACCCTTAAGCCTTTTAAACTACTGTAATGGAACGAAAATGCAGTAATTAACTCAGTTTGAGGGAGAATGTGCTAACCAAGTTTGCCAAGAAGACTTTGAAAACGACAAAACAGTACGAATGGGCAGGTGGTTTCTGAAATATGTCACCGCCTATTGTTGTGTAGGTGTGTTGAGTTCCAAATTTGATTTGTAACCACGAATTTATTCCTTAGTCGTCTCGTCTCGTCTCGTCTCGTCCCGCAGACGTTTGTCGTGCTTGCGCTGTCATATGGACCACGACCCGAGCGGCAGCGAGCGGCAGTCGAGCAAAGTCGGGACAAGTCGGGACGGGGACAGGGACAGGGATAGGAATGGTGCGAATGCACTGCAAACTACGCAGACACCTGGTGTGAGGCGAGGCGAGGCGAGGCGTGGCGAGGCGAGGAAGCCCACATCGCTACCAGTGGGCCCTCCAGCACGACACTGCCACACCCCGCACAGGCCCTCCGCTGAACACCAGGGACAAGATGCGTCCTCCGCTAGTGTCGAAGGCTGCACGCGCCCAGCGAATGACAGGGGGTGCAACGAGCAGCAGTGCGTCTAACACACGCGGCGGTCCGCCCGCCAATTCGGCCGACACTCTGCTGGGACGCCGGGCGCGCCTCCCCGCGCCGTCCTCGAGGAACTGGCGGTTGCGGAAGGAAGCGCTTTCGTCAAATGCGGCCGAAAACTAACATTTTGTGTGTTGGGAGAAAAGCCGAACGCGAATTCTGCCGTGCTCCTACATTAGATGAGCGCCAACGGCCATACCATGATGAATACACCGGTTCTCGTCCGATCACCGAAGTTAAGCATCATCGGGCCCGGCTAGTACTTGGATGGGTGACCGCCTGGGAAACCCGGGTGCTGTTGGCTCCCTTCCTGTTTTTTTTTTTTTTTTTTGTTATGTCGCCATCCCAAATTTCAAACTACCTTTCTGTTGTGACAAAGATGCTTCCTTAAGCCTTTTAAACTACTGTAATGGTACGAAAATGCAGTAATTAACTCAGTTTGAGGGAGAATGTGCTAACCAAGTTTGCCAAAAAGACTTTGAAAACGACAAAACAGTACGAATGGGCAGGTGATTTCTGAAATACGTCACCGCCTATTGTTGTGTAGGAGTGTAGAGTTCCAAATTTGATTTGTAACCACGAATTTATTCCTTAGTCGTCTCGTCTCGTCTCGTCTCGTCCCGCAGACGTTTGTCGTGCTTGCGCTGTCATATGAACTACGACCCGAGCGGCAGCGAGCGGCAGTCGAGCAAAGTCAGGACAAGTCGGGACGGGGACAGGGACAGGGATAGGAATGGTGCGAATGCACTGCAAACTTACGCAGACACCTGGTGTGAGGCGAGGCGAGGCGAGGCGAGGCGAGGCGAGGAAACCCACATCGCTACCAGTGGGCCCTCCAGCACGACACTGCCACACCCCGCACAGGCCCTCCGCTGAACACCAGGGACAAGATGCGTCCTCCGCTAGTGTCGAAGGCTGCACGCGCCCAGCGAATGACAGGGGGTGCAACGAGCAGCAGTGCGTCTCACACACGCGGCGGTGCGCCCGCCAATTCGGCCGTCACTCTGCTGGGACGCCGGGCGCGCCTCCCCACGCCGTCCTCGAGGAACTCTCGGTTGCGGAAGGAAGCGCTTTCGTCAAATGCGGCCGAAAACTAACATTTTGTGTGTTGGGAGAAAAGCCGAACGCGAATTCTGCCGTGCTCCTACATTAGATGAGCGCCAACGGCCATACCATGATGAATACACCGGTTCTCGTCCGATCACCGAAGTTAAGCATCATCGGGCCCGGCTAGTACTTGGATGGGTGACCGCCTGGGAAACCCGGGTGCTGTTGGCTCCCTTCCTGTTTTTTCTTTTTTTTGTTATGTCGCCATCCCAAATTTCAAACTACCTTTCTGTTGTGACAAAGATGCTTCCTTAAGCCTTTTAAACTACTGTAATGGTACGAAAATGCAGTAATTAACTCAGTTTGAGGGAGAATGTGCTAACCAAGTTTGCCAAAAAGACTTTGAAAACGACAAAACAGTACGAATCGGCAGGTGATTTCTGAAATACGTCACCGCCTATTGTTGTGTAGGTGTGTTGAGTTCCAAATTTGATTTGTAACCACGAATTTATTCCTTAGTCGTCTCGTCTCGTCTCGTCTCGTCCCGCAGACGTTTGTCGTGCTTGCGCTGTCATATGGACTACGACCCGAGCGGCAGCGAGCGGCAGTCGAGCAAAGTCGGGACAAGTCGGGACGGGGACAGGGACAGGGATAGGAATGGTGCGAATGCACTGCAAACTTACGCAGACACCTGGTGTGAGGCGAGGCGAGGCGAGGCGAGGCGAGGCGAGGAAACCCACATCGCTACCAGTGGGCCCTCCAGCACGACACTGCCACACCCCGCACAGGCCCTCCGCTGAACACCAGGGACAAGATGCGTCCTCCGCTAGTGTCGAAGGCTGCACGCGCCCAGCGAATGACAGGGGGTGCAACGAGCAGCAGTGCGTCTCACACACGCGGCGGTGCGCCCGCCAATTCGGCCGTCACTCTGCTGGGACGCCGGGCGCGCCTCCCCGCGCCGTCCTCGAGGAACTGGCGGTTGCGGAAGGAAGCGCTTTCGTCAAATGCGGCCGAAAACTAACATTTTGTGTGTTGGGAGAAAAGCCGAACGCGAATTCTGCCGTGCTCCTACATTAGATGAGCGCCAACGGCCATACCATGATGAATACACCGGTTCTCGTCCGATCACCGAAGTTAAGCATCATCGGGCCCGGCTAGTACTTGGATGGGTGACCGCCTGGGAAACCCGGGTGCTGTTGGCTCCCTTACTGTTTTTTTTTTTTGTTATGTCGCCAGCCCAATTTTCAAACTACCTTTCTGTTGTGACAAAGATGACCCTTAAGCCTTTTAAACTACTGTAATGGAACGAAAATGCAGTAATTAACTCAGTTTGAGGGAGAATGTGCTAACCAAGTTTGCCAAGAAGACTTTGAAAACGACAAAACAGTACGAATCGGCAGGTGATTTCTGAAATACGTCACCGCCTATTGTTGTGTAGGTGTGTTGAGTTCCAAATTTGATTTGTAACCACGAATTTATTCCTTAGTCGTCTCGTCTCGTCTCGTCTCGTCCCGCAGACGTTTGTCGTGCTTGCGCTGTCATATGGACCACGACCCGAGCGGCAGCGAGCGGCAGTCGAGCAAAGTCGGGACAAGTCGGGACGGGGACAGGGACAGGGATAGGAATGGTGCGAATGCACTGCAAACTACGCAGACACCTGGTGTGAGGCGAGGCGTGGCGAGGCGTGGCGAGGCGAGGAAGCCCACATCGCTACCAGTGGGCCCTCCAGCACGACACTGCCACACCCCGCACAGGCCCTCCGCTGAACACCAGGGACAAGATGCGTCCTCCGCTAGTGTCGAAGGCTGCACGCGCCCAGCGAATGACAGGGGGTGCAACGAGCAGCAGTGCGTCTCACACACGCGGCGGTGCGCCCGCCAATTCGGCCGTCACTCTGCTGGGACGCCGGGCGCGCCTCCCCGCGCCGTCCTCGAGGAACTGGCGGTTGCGGAAGGAAGCGCTTTCGTCAAATGCGGCCGAAAACTAACATTTTGTGTGTTGGGAGAAAAGCCGAACGCGAATTCTGCCGTGCTCCTACATTAGATGAGCGCCAACGGCCATACCATGATGAATACACCGGTTCTCGTCCGATCACCGAAGTTAAGCATCATCGGGCCCGGCTAGTACTTGGATGGGTGACCGCCTGGGAAACCCGGGTGCTGTTGGCTCCCTTACTGTTTTTTTTTTTGTTATGTCGCCAGCCCAATTTTCAAACTACCTTTCTGTTGTGACAAAGATGACCCTTAAGCCTTTTAAACTACTGTAATGGAACGAAAATGCAGTAATTAACTCAGTTTGAGGGAGAATGTGCTAACCAAGTTTGCCAAGAAGACTTTGAAAACGACAAAACAGTACGAATGGGCAGGTGGTTTCTGAAATATGTCACCGCCTATTGTTGTGTAGGTGTGTTGAGTTCCAAATTTGATTTGTAACCACGAATTTATTCCTTAGTCGTCTCGTCTCGTCTCGTCTCGTCCCGCAGACGTTTGTCGTGCTTGCGCTGTCATATGGACCACGACCCGAGCGGCAGCGAGCGGCAGTCGAGCAAAGTCGGGACAAGTCGGGACGGGGACAGGGACAGGGATAGGAATGGTGCGAATGCACTGCAAACTACGCAGACACCTGGTGTGAGGCGAGGCGAGGCGAGGCGTGGCGAGGCGAGGAAGCCCACATCGCTACCAGTGGGCCCTCCAGCACGACACTGCCACACCCCGCACAGGCCCTCCGCTGAACACCAGGGACAAGATGCGTCCTCCGCTAGTGTCGAAGGCTGCACGCGCCCAGCGAATGACAGGGGGTGCAACGAGCAGCAGTGCGTCTAACACACGCGGCGGTCCGCCCGCCAATTCGGCCGACACTCTGCTGGGACGCCGGGCGCGCCTCCCCGCGCCGTCCTCGAGGAACTGGCGGTTGCGGAAGGAAGCGCTTTCGTCAAATGCGGCCGAAAACTAACATTTTGTGTGTTGGGAGAAAAGCCGAACGCGAATTCTGCCGTGCTCCTACATTAGATGAGCGCCAACGGCCATACCATGATGAATACACCGGTTCTCGTCCGATCACCGAAGTTAAGCATCATCGGGCCCGGCTAGTACTTGGATGGGTGACCGCCTGGGAAACCCGGGTGCTGTTGGCTCCCTTCCTGTTTTTTTTTTTTTTTTTGTTATGTCGCCATCCCAAATTTCAAACTACCTTTCTGTTGTGACAAAGATGCTTCCTTAAGCCTTTTAAACTACTGTAATGGTACGAAAATGCAGTAATTAACTCAGTTTGAGGGAGAATGTGCTAACCAAGTTTGCCAAAAAGACTTTGAAAACGACAAAACAGTACGAATGGGCAGGTGATTTCTGAAATACGTCACCGCCTATTGTTGTGTAGGAGTGTAGAGTTCCAAATTTGATTTGTAACCACGAATTTATTCCTTAGTCGTCTCGTCTCGTCTCGTCTCGTCCCGCAGACGTTTGTCGTGCTTGCGCTGTCATATGAACTACGACCCGAGCGGCAGCGAGCGGCAGTCGAGCAAAGTCAGGACAAGTCGGGACGGGGACAGGGACAGGGATAGGAATGGTGCGAATGCACTGCAAACTTACGCAGACACCTGGTGTGAGGCGAGGCGAGGCGAGGCGAGGCGAGGCGAGGAAACCCACATCGCTACCAGTGGGCCCTCCAGCACGACACTGCCACACCCCGCACAGGCCCTCCGCTGAACACCAGGGACAAGATGCGTCCTCCGCTAGTGTCGAAGGCTGCACGCGCCCAGCGAATGACAGGGGGTGCAACGAGCAGCAGTGCGTCTCACACACGCGGCGGTGCGCCCGCCAATTCGGCCGTCACTCTGCTGGGACGCCGGGCGCGCCTCCCCGCGCCGTCCTCGAGGAACTGGCGGTTGCGGAAGGAAGCGCTTTCGTCAAATGCGGCCGAAAACTAACATTTTGTGTGTTGGGAGAAAAGCCGAACGCGAATTCTGCCGTGCTCCTACATTAGATGAGCGCCAACGGCCATACCATGATGAATACACCGGTTCTCGTCCGATCACCGAAGTTAAGCATCATCGGGCCCGGCTAGTACTTGGATGGGTGACCGCCTGGGAAACCCGGGTGCTGTTGGCTCCCTTACTGTTTTTTTTTTTGTTATGTCGCCAGCCCAATTTTCAAACTACCTTTCTGTTGTGACAAAGATGCTTCCTTAAGCCTTTTAAACTACTGTAATGGTACGAAAATGCAGTAATTAACTCAGTTTGAGGGAGAATGTGCTAACCAAGTTTGCCAAAAAGACTTTGAAAACGACAAAACAGTACGAATGGGCAGGTGATTTCTGAAATACGTCACCGCCTATTGTTGTGTAGGAGTGTAGAGTTCCAAATTTGATTTGTAACCACGAATTTATTCCTTAGTCGTCTCGTCTCGTCTCGTCTCGCAGACGTTTGTCGTGCTTGCGCTGTCATATGGACTACGACCCGAGCGGCAGCGAGCGGCAGTCGAGCAAAGTCGGGAGAAGTCGGGACGGGGACAGGGACAGGGATAGGAATGGTGCGAATGCACTGCAAACATACGCAGACACCTGGTGTGAGGCGAGGCGAGGCGAGGCGAGGAAACCCACATCGCTACCAGTGGGCCCTCCAGCACGACACTGCCACACCCCGCACAGGCCCTCCGCTGAACACCAGGGACAAGATGCGTCCTCCGCTAGTGTCGAAGGCTGCACGCGCCCAGCGAATGACAGGGGGTGCAACGAGCAGCAGTGCGTCTCACACACGCGGCGATGCGCCCGCCAATTCGGCCGTCACTCTGCTGGGACGCCGGGCGCGCCTCCCCGCGCCGTCCTCGAGGAACTGGCGGTTGCGGAAGGAAGCGCTTTCGTCAAATGCGGCCGAAAACTAACATTTTGTGTGTTGGGAGAAAAGCCGAACGCGAATTCTGCCGTGCTCCTACATTAGATGAGCGCCAACGGCCATACCATGATGAATACACCGGTTCTCGTCCGATCACCGAAGTTAAGCATCATCGGGCCCGGCTAGTACTTGGATGGGTGACCGCCTGGGAAACCCGGGTGCTGTTGGCTCCCTTCCTGTTTTTTTTTTTTTTTTTTGTTATGTCGCCATCCCAAATTTCAAACTACCTTTCTGTTGTGACAAAGATGCTTCCTTAAGCCTTTTAAACTACTGTAATGGTACGAAAATGCAGTAATTAACTCAGTTTGAGGGAGAATGTGCTAACCAAGTTTGCCAAAAAGACTTTGAAAACGACAAAACAGTACGAATGGGCAGGTGATTTCTGAAATACGTCACCGCCTATTGTTGTGTAGGAGTGTAGAGTTCCAAATTTGATTTGTAACCACGAATTTATTCCTTAGTCGTCTCGTCTCGTCTCGTCTCGTCCCGCAGACGTTTGTCGTGCTTGCGCTGTCATATGAACTACGACCCGAGCGGCAGCGAGCGGCAGTCGAGCAAAGTCAGGACAAGTCGGGACGGGGACAGGGACAGGGATAGGAATGGTGCGAATGCACTGCAAACTTACGCAGACACCTGGTGTGAGGCGAGGCGAGGCGAGGCGAGGCGAGGCGAGGAAACCCACATCGCTACCAGTGGGCCCTCCAGCACGACACTGCCACACCCCGCACAGGCCCTCCGCTGAACACCAGGGACAAGATGCGTCCTCCGCTAGTGTCGAAGGCTGCACGCGCCCAGCGAATGACAGGGGGTGCAACGAGCAGCAGTGCGTCTCACACACGCGGCGGTGCGCCCGCCAATTCGGCCGTCACTCTGCTGGGACGCCGGGCGCGCCTCCCCGCGCCGTCCTCGAGGAACTGGCGGTTGCGGAAGGAAGCGCTTTCGTCAAATGCGGCCGAAAACTAACATTTTGTGTGTTGGGAGAAAAGCCGAACGCGAATTCTGCCGTGCTCCTACATTAGATGAGCGCCAACGGCCATACCATGATGAATACACCGGTTCTCGTCCGATCACCGAAGTTAAGCATCATCGGGCCCGGCTAGTACTTGGATGGGTGACCGCCTGGGAAACCCGGGTGCTGTTGGCTCCCTTCCTGTTTTTTTTTTTTTTTTTTTGTTATGTCGCCATCCCAAATTTCAAACTACCTTTCTGTTGTGACAAAGATGCTTCCTTAAGCCTTTTAAACTACTGTAATGGTACGAAAATGCAGTAATTAACTCAGTTTGAGGGAGAATGTGCTAACCAAGTTTGCCAAAAAGACTTTGAAAACGACAAAACAGTACGAATGGGCAGGTGATTTCTGAAATACGTCACCGCCTATTGTTGTGTAGGAGTGTAGAGTTCCAAATTTGATTTGTAACCACGAATTTATTCCTTAGTCGTCTCGTCTCGTCTCGTCTCGCAGACGTTTGTCGTGCTTGCGCTGTCATATGGACTACGACCCGAGCGGCAGCGAGCGGCAGTCGAGCAAAGTCGGGAGAAGTCGGGACGGGGACAGGGACAGGGATAGGAATGGTGCGAATGCACTGCAAACATACGCAGACACCTGGTGTGAGGCGAGGCGAGGCGAGGCGAGGCGAGGCGAGGAAACCCACATCGCTACCAGTGGGCCCTCCAGCACGACACTGCCACACCCCGCACAGGCCCTCCGCTGAACACCAGGGACAAGATGCGTCCTCCGCTAGTGTCGAAGGCTGCACGCGCCCAGCGAATGACAGGGGGTGCAACGAGCAGCAGTGCGTCTCACACACGCGGCGATGCGCCCGCCAATTCGGCCGTCACTCTGCTGGGACGCCGGGCGCGCCTCCCCGCGCCGTCCTCGAGGAACTGGCGGTTGCGGAAGGAAGCGCTTTCGTCAAATGCGGCCGAAAACTAACATTTTGTGAGTTGGGAGAAAAGCCGAACGCGAATTCTGCCGTGCTCCTACATTAGATGAGCGCCAACGGCCATACCATGATGAATACACCGGTTCTCGTCAGATCACCGAAGTTAAGCATCATCGGGCCCGGCTAGTACTTGGATGGGTGACCGCCTGGGAAACCCGGGTGCTGTTGGCTCCCTTACTGTTTTTTTTTTTGTTATGTCGCCAGCCCAATTTTCAAACTACCTTTCTGTTGTGACAAAGATGCTTCCTTAAGCCTTTTAAACTACTGTAATGGAACGAAAATGCAGTAATTAACTCAGTTTGAGGGAGAATGTGCTAACCAAGTTTGCCAAGAAGACTTTGAAAACGACAAAACAGTACGAATGGGCAGGTGATTTCTGAAATACGTCACCGCCTATTGTTGTGTAGGTGTGTTGAGTTCCAAATTTGATTTGTAACCACGAATTTATTCCTTAGTCGTCTCGTCTCGTCTCGTCTCGTCCCGCAGACGTTTGTCGTGCTTGCGCTGTCATATGGACCACGACCCGAGCGGCAGCGAGCGGCAGTCGAGCAAAGTCGGGACAAGTCGGGACGGGGACAGGGACAGGGATAGGAATGGTGCGAATGCACTGCAAACTACGCAGACACCTGGTGTGAGGCGAGGCGAGGCGAGGCGTGGCGAGGCGAGGAAGCCCACATCGCTACCAGTGGGCCCTCCAGCACGACACTGCCACACCCCGCACAGGCCCTCCGCTGAACACCAGGGACAAGATGCGTCCTCCGCTAGTGTCGAAGGCTGCACGCGCCCAGCGAATGACAGGGGGTGCAACGAGCAGCAGTGCGTCTAACACACGCGGCGGTCCGCCCGCCAATTCGGCCGACACTCTGCTGGGACGCCGGGCGCGCCTCCCCGCGCCGTCCTCGAGGAACTGGCGGTTGCGGAAGGAAGCGCTTTCGTCAAATGCGGCCGAAAACTAACATTTTGTGTGTTGGGAGAAAAGCCGAACGCGAATTCTGCCGTGCTCCTACATTAGATGAGCGCCAACGGCCATACCATGATGAATACACCGGTTCTCGTCCGATCACCGAAGTTAAGCATCATCGGGCCCGGCTAGTACTTGGATGGGTGACCGCCTGGGAAACCCGGGTGCTGTTGGCTCCCTTACTGTTTTTTTTTTTGTTATGTCGCCAGCCCAATTTTCAAACTACCTTTCTGTTGTGACAAAGATGACCCTTAAGCCTTTTAAACTACTGTAATGGAACGAAAATGCAGTAATTAACTCAGTTTGAGGGAGAATGTGCTAACCAAGTTTGCCAAGAAGACTTTGAAAACGACAAAACAGTACGAATGGGCAGGTGGTTTCTGAAATATGTCACCGCCTATTGTTGTGTAGGTGTGTTGAGTTCCAAATTTGATTTGTAACCACGAATTTATTCCTTAGTCGTCTCGTCTCGTCTCGTCTCGTCCCGCAGACGTTTGTCGTGCTTGCGCTGTCATATGGACCACGACCCGAGCGGCAGCGAGCGGCAGTCGAGCAAAGTCGGGACAAGTCGGGACGGGGACAGGGACAGGGATAGGAATGGTGCGAATGCACTGCAAACTACGCAGACACCTGGTGTGAGGCGAGGCGAGGCGAGGCGTGGCGAGGCGAGGAAGCCCACATCGCTACCAGTGGGCCCTCCAGCACGACACTGCCACACCCCGCACAGGCCCTCCGCTGAACACCAGGGACAAGATGCGTCCTCCGCTAGTGTCGAAGGCTGCACGCGCCCAGCGAATGACAGGGGGTGCAACGAGCAGCAGTGCGTCTAACACACGCGGCGGTCCGCCCGCCAATTCGGCCGACACTCTGCTGGGACGCCGGGCGCGCCTCCCCGCGCCGTCCTCGAGGAACTGGCGGTTGCGGAAGGAAGCGCTTTCGTCAAATGCGGCCGAAAACTAACATTTTGTGTGTTGGGAGAAAAGCCGAACGCGAATTCTGCCGTGCTCCTACATTAGATGAGCGCCAACGGCCATACCATGATGAATACACCGGTTCTCGTCCGATCACCGAAGTTAAGCATCATCGGGCCCGGCTAGTACTTGGATGGGTGACCGCCTGGGAAACCCGGGTGCTGTTGGCTCCCTTCCTGTTTTTTTTTTTTTTTTTTTTGTTATGTCGCCATCCCAAATTTCAAACTACCTTTCTGTTGTGACAAAGATGCTTCCTTAAGCCTTTTAAACTACTGTAATGGTACGAAAATGCAGTAATTAACTCAGTTTGAGGGAGAATGTGCTAACCAAGTTTGCCAAAAAGACTTTGAAAACGACAAAACAGTACGAATGGGCAGGTGATTTCTGAAATACGTCACCGCCTATTGTTGTGTAGGAGTGTAGAGTTCCAAATTTGATTTGTAACCACGAATTTATTCCTTAGTCGTCTCGTCTCGTCTCGTCTCGCAGACGTTTGTCGTGCTTGCGCTGTCATATGGACTACGACCCGAGCGGCAGCGAGCGGCAGTCGAGCAAAGTCGGGAGAAGTCGGGACGGGGACAGGGACAGGGATAGGAATGGTGCGAATGCACTGCAAACATACGCAGACACCTGGTGTGAGGCGAGGCGAGGCGAGGCGAGGCGAGGCGAGGAAACCCACATCGCTACCAGTGGGCCCTCCAGCACGACACTGCCACACCCCGCACAGGCCCTCCGCTGAACACCAGGGACAAGATGCGTCCTCCGCTAGTGTCGAAGGCTGCACGCGCCCAGCGAATGACAGGGGGTGCAACGAGCAGCAGTGCGTCTCACACACGCGGCGATGCGCCCGCCAATTCGGCCGTCACTCTGCTGGGACGCCGGGCGCGCCTCCCCGCGCCGTCCTCGAGGAACTGGCGGTTGCGGAAGGAAGCGCTTTCGTCAAATGCGGCCGAAAACTAACATTTTGTGAGTTGGGAGAAAAGCCGAACGCGAATTCTGCCGTGCTCCTACATTAGATGAGCGCCAACGGCCATACCATGATGAATACACCGGTTCTCGTCAGATCACCGAAGTTGAGCATCATCGGGCCCGGCTAGTACTTGGATGGGTGACCGCCTGGGAAACCCGGGTGCTGTTGGCTCCCTTACTGTTTTTTTTTTTGTTATGTCGCCAGCCCAATTTTCAAACTACCTTTCTGTTGTGACAAAGATGCTTCCTTAAGCCTTTTAAACTACTGTAATGGAACGAAAATGCAGTAATTAACTCAGTTTGAGGGAGAATGTGCTAACCAAGTTTGCCAAGAAGACTTTGAAAACGACAAAACAGTACGAATGGGCAGGTGATTTCTGAAATACGTCACCGCCTATTGTTGTGTAGGTGTGTTGAGTTCCAAATTTGATTTGTAACCACGAATTTATTCCTTAGTCGTCTCGTCTCGTCTCGTCTCGTCCCGCAGACGTTTGTCGTGCTTGCGCTGTCATATGGACCACGACCCGAGCGGCAGCGAGCGGCAGTCGAGCAAAGTCGGGACAAGTCGGGACGGGGACAGGGACAGGGATAGGAATGGTGCGAATGCACTGCAAACTACGCAGACACCTGGTGTGAGGCGAGGCGAGGCGAGGCGTGGCGAGGCGAGGAAGCCCACATCGCTACCAGTGGGCCCTCCAGCACGACACTGCCACACCCCGCACAGGCCCTCCGCTGAACACCAGGGACAAGATGCGTCCTCCGCTAGTGTCGAAGGCTGCACGCGCCCAGCGAATGACAGGGGGTGCAACGAGCAGCAGTGCGTCTCACACACGCGGCGATGCGCCCGCCAATTCGGCCGTCACTCTGCTGGGACGCCGGGCGCGCCTCCCCGCGCCGTCCTCGAGGAACTGGCGGTTGCGGAAGGAAGCGCTTTCGTCAAATGCGGCCGAAAACTAACATTTTGTGTGTTGGGAGAAAAGCCGAACGCGAATTCTGCCGTGCTCCTACATTAGATGAGCGCCAACGGCCATACCATGATGAATACACCGGTTCTCGTCCGATCACCGAAGTTAAGCATCATCGGGCCCGGCTAGTACTTGGATGGGTGACCGCCTGGGAAACCCGGGTGCTGTTGGCTCCCTTACTGTTTTTTTTTTTGTTATGTCGCCAGCCCAATTTTCAAACTACCTTTCTGTTGTGACAAAGATGCTTCCTTAAGCCTTTTAAACTACTGTAATGGAACGAAAATGCAGTAATTAACTCAGTTTGAGGGAGAATGTGCTAACCAAGTTTGCCAAGAAGACTTTGAAAACGACAAAACAGTACGAATGGGCAGGTGATTTCTGAAATACGTCACCGCCTATTGTTGTGTAGGTGTGTTGAGTTCCAAATTTGATTTGTAACCACGAATTTATTCCTTAGTCGTCTCGTCTCGTCTCGTCTCGTCCCGCAGACGTTTGTCGTGCTTGCGCTGTCATATGGACCACGACCCGAGCGGCAGCGAGCGGCAGTCGAGCAAAGTCAGGACAAGTCGGGACGGGGACAGGGACAGGGATAGGAATGGTGCGAATGCACTGCAAACTTACGCAGACACCTGGTGTGAGGCGAGGCGAGGCGAGGCGAGGCGAGGCGAGGAAACCCACATCGCTACCAGTGGGCCCTCCAGCACGACACTGCCACACCCCGCACAGGCCCTCCGCTGAACACCAGGGACAAGATGCGTCCTCCGCTAGTGTCGAAGGCTGCACGCGCCCAGCGAATGACAGGGGGTGCAACGAGCAGCAGTGCGTCTCACACACGCGGCGGTGCGCCCGCCAATTCGGCCGTCACTCTGCTGGGACGCCGGGCGCGCCTCCCCGCGCCGTCCTCGAGGAACTGGCGGTTGCGGAAGGAAGCGCTTTCGTCAAATGCGGCCGAAAACTAACATTTTGTGTGTTGGGAGAAAAGCCGAACGCGAATTCTGCCGTGCTCCTACATTAGATGAGCGCCAACGGCCATACCATGATGAATACACCGGTTCTCGTCCGATCACCGAAGTTAAGCATCATCGGGCCCGGCTAGTACTTGGATGGGTGACCGCCTGGGAAACCCGGGTGCTGTTGGCTCCCTTCCTGTTTTTTTTTTTTTTTTTTTGTTATGTCGCCATCCCAAATTTCAAACTACCTTTCTGTTGTGACAAAGATGCTTCCTTAAGCCTTTTAAACTACTGTAATGGTACGAAAATGCAGTAATTAACTCAGTTTGAGGGAGAATGTGCTAACCAAGTTTGCCAAAAAGACTTTGAAAACGACAAAACAGTACGAATGGGCAGGTGATTTCTGAAATACGTCACCGCCTATTGTTGTGTAGGAGTGTAGAGTTCCAAATTTGATTTGTAACCACGAATTTATTCCTTAGTCGTCTCGTCTCGTCTCGTCTCGCAGACGTTTGTCGTGCTTGCGCTGTCATATGGACTACGACCCGAGCGGCAGCGAGCGGCAGTCGAGCAAAGTCGGGAGAAGTCGGGACGGGGACAGGGACAGGGATAGGAATGGTGCGAATGCACTGCAAACATACGCAGACACCTGGTGTGAGGCGAGGCGAGGCGAGGCGAGGCGAGGCGAGGAAACCCACATCGCTACCAGTGGGCCCTCCAGCACGACACTGCCACACCCCGCACAGGCCCTCCGCTGAACACCAGGGACAAGATGCGTCCTCCGCTAGTGTCGAAGGCTGCACGCGCCCAGCGAATGACAGGGGGTGCAACGAGCAGCAGTGCGTCTCACACACGCGGCGATGCGCCCGCCAATTCGGCCGTCACTCTGCTGGGACGCCGGGCGCGCCTCCCCGCGCCGTCCTCGAGGAACTGGCGGTTGCGGAAGGAAGCGCTTTCGTCAAATGCGGCCGAAAACTAACATTTTGTGAGTTGGGAGAAAAGCCGAACGCGAATTCTGCCGTGCTCCTACATTAGATGAGCGCCAACGGCCATACCATGATGAATACACCGGTTCTCGTCAGATCACCGAAGTTAAGCATCATCGGGCCCGGCTAGTACTTGGATGGGTGACCGCCTGGGAAACCCGGGTGCTGTTGGCTCCCTTACTGTTTTTTTTTTTGTTATGTCGCCAGCCCAATTTTCAAACTACCTTTCTGTTGTGACAAAGATGCTTCCTTAAGCCTTTTAAACTACTGTAATGGAACGAAAATGCAGTAATTAACTCAGTTTGAGGGAGAATGTGCTAACCAAGTTTGCCAAGAAGACTTTGAAAACGACAAAACAGTACGAATGGGCAGGTGATTTCTGAAATACGTCACCGCCTATTGTTGTGTAGGTGTGTTGAGTTCCAAATTTGATTTGTAACCACGAATTTATTCCTTAGTCGTCTCGTCTCGTCTCGTCTCGTCCCGCAGACGTTTGTCGTGCTTGCGCTGTCATATGGACCACGACCCGAGCGGCAGCGAGCGGCAGTCGAGCAAAGTCGGGACAAGTCGGGACGGGGACAGGGACAGGGATAGGAATGGTGCGAATGCACTGCAAACTACGCAGACACCTGGTGTGAGGCGAGGCGAGGCGAGGCGTGGCGAGGCGAGGAAGCCCACATCGCTACCAGTGGGCCCTCCAGCACGACACTGCCACACCCCGCACAGGCCCTCCGCTGAACACCAGGGACAAGATGCGTCCTCCGCTAGTGTCGAAGGCTGCACGCGCCCAGCGAATGACAGGGGGTGCAACGAGCAGCAGTGCGTCTAACACACGCGGCGGTCCGCCCGCCAATTCGGCCGACACTCTGCTGGGACGCCGGGCGCGCCTCCCCGCGCCGTCCTCGAGGAACTGGCGGTTGCGGAAGGAAGCGCTTTCGTCAAATGCGGCCGAAAACTAACATTTTGTGTGTTGGGAGAAAAGCCGAACGCGAATTCTGCCGTGCTCCTACATTAGATGAGCGCCAACGGCCATACCATGATGAATACACCGGTTCTCGTCCGATCACCGAAGTTAAGCATCATCGGGCCCGGCTAGTACTTGGATGGGTGACCGCCTGGGAAACCCGGGTGCTGTTGGCTCCCTTACTGTTTTTTTTTTTGTTATGTCGCCAGCCCAATTTTCAAACTACCTTTCTGTTGTGACAAAGATGACCCTTAAGCCTTTTAAACTACTGTAATGGAACGAAAATGCAGTAATTAACTCAGTTTGAGGGAGAATGTGCTAACCAAGTTTGCCAAGAAGACTTTGAAAACGACAAAACAGTACGAATGGGCAGGTGGTTTCTGAAATATGTCACCGCCTATTGTTGTGTAGGTGTGTTGAGTTCCAAATTTGATTTGTAACCACGAATTTATTCCTTAGTCGTCTCGTCTCGTCTCGTCTCGTCCCGCAGACGTTTGTCGTGCTTGCGCTGTCATATGGACCACGACCCGAGCGGCAGCGAGCGGCAGTCGAGCAAAGTCGGGACAAGTCGGGACGGGGACAGGGACAGGGATAGGAATGGTGCGAATGCACTGCAAACTACGCAGACACCTGGTGTGAGGCGAGGCGAGGCGAGGCGTGGCGAGGCGAGGAAGCCCACATCGCTACCAGTGGGCCCTCCAGCACGACACTGCCACACCCCGCACAGGCCCTCCGCTGAACACCAGGGACAAGATGCGTCCTCCGCTAGTGTCGAAGGCTGCACGCGCCCAGCGAATGACAGGGGGTGCAACGAGCAGCAGTGCGTCTAACACACGCGGCGGTCCGCCCGCCAATTCGGCCGACACTCTGCTGGGACGCCGGGCGCGCCTCCCCGCGCCGTCCTCGAGGAACTGGCGGTTGCGGAAGGAAGCGCTTTCGTCAAATGCGGCCGAAAACTAACATTTTGTGTGTTGGGAGAAAAGCCGAACGCGAATTCTGCCGTGCTCCTACATTAGATGAGCGCCAACGGCCATACCATGATGAATACACCGGTTCTCGTCCGATCACCGAAGTTAAGCATCATCGGGCCCGGCTAGTACTTGGATGGGTGACCGCCTGGGAAACCCGGGTGCTGTTGGCTCCCTTCCTGTTTTTTTTTTTTTTTTTTTTGTTATGTCGCCATCCCAAATTTCAAACTACCTTTCTGTTGTGACAAAGATGCTTCCTTAAGCCTTTTAAACTACTGTAATGGTACGAAAATGCAGTAATTAACTCAGTTTGAGGGAGAATGTGCTAACCAAGTTTGCCAAAAAGACTTTGAAAACGACAAAACAGTACGAATGGGCAGGTGATTTCTGAAATACGTCACCGCCTATTGTTGTGTAGGAGTGTAGAGTTCCAAATTTGATTTGTAACCACGAATTTATTCCTTAGTCGTCTCGTCTCGTCTCGTCTCGCAGACGTTTGTCGTGCTTGCGCTGTCATATGGACTACGACCCGAGCGGCAGCGAGCGGCAGTCGAGCAAAGTCGGGAGAAGTCGGGACGGGGACAGGGACAGGGATAGGAATGGTGCGAATGCACTGCAAACATACGCAGACACCTGGTGTGAGGCGAGGCGAGGCGAGGCGAGGCGAGGCGAGGAAACCCACATCGCTACCAGTGGGCCCTCCAGCACGACACTGCCACACCCCGCACAGGCCCTCCGCTGAACACCAGGGACAAGATGCGTCCTCCGCTAGTGTCGAAGGCTGCACGCGCCCAGCGAATGACAGGGGGTGCAACGAGCAGCAGTGCGTCTCACACACGCGGCGATGCGCCCGCCAATTCGGCCGTCACTCTGCTGGGACGCCGGGCGCGCCTCCCCGCGCCGTCCTCGAGGAACTGGCGGTTGCGGAAGGAAGCGCTTTCGTCAAATGCGGCCGAAAACTAACATTTTGTGAGTTGGGAGAAAAGCCGAACGCGAATTCTGCCGTGCTCCTACATTAGATGAGCGCCAACGGCCATACCATGATGAATACACCGGTTCTCGTCAGATCACCGAAGTTGAGCATCATCGGGCCCGGCTAGTACTTGGATGGGTGACCGCCTGGGAAACCCGGGTGCTGTTGGCTCCCTTACTGTTTTTTTTTTTGTTATGTCGCCAGCCCAATTTTCAAACTACCTTTCTGTTGTGACAAAGATGCTTCCTTAAGCCTTTTAAACTACTGTAATGGAACGAAAATGCAGTAATTAACTCAGTTTGAGGGAGAATGTGCTAACCAAGTTTGCCAAGAAGACTTTGAAAACGACAAAACAGTACGAATGGGCAGGTGATTTCTGAAATACGTCACCGCCTATTGTTGTGTAGGTGTGTTGAGTTCCAAATTTGATTTGTAACCACGAATTTATTCCTTAGTCGTCTCGTCTCGTCTCGTCTCGTCCCGCAGACGTTTGTCGTGCTTGCGCTGTCATATGGACCACGACCCGAGCGGCAGCGAGCGGCAGTCGAGCAAAGTCGGGACAAGTCGGGACGGGGACAGGGACAGGGATAGGAATGGTGCGAATGCACTGCAAACTACGCAGACACCTGGTGTGAGGCGAGGCGAGGCGAGGCGTGGCGAGGCGAGGAAGCCCACATCGCTACCAGTGGGCCCTCCAGCACGACACTGCCACACCCCGCACAGGCCCTCCGCTGAACACCAGGGACAAGATGCGTCCTCCGCTAGTGTCGAAGGCTGCACGCGCCCAGCGAATGACAGGGGGTGCAACGAGCAGCAGTGCGTCTCACACACGCGGCGATGCGCCCGCCAATTCGGCCGTCACTCTGCTGGGACGCCGGGCGCGCCTCCCCGCGCCGTCCTCGAGGAACTGGCGGTTGCGGAAGGAAGCGCTTTCGTCAAATGCGGCCGAAAACTAACATTTTGTGTGTTGGGAGAAAAGCCGAACGCGAATTCTGCCGTGCTCCTACATTAGATGAGCGCCAACGGCCATACCATGATGAATACACCGGTTCTCGTCCGATCACCGAAGTTAAGCATCATCGGGCCCGGCTAGTACTTGGATGGGTGACCGCCTGGGAAACCCGGGTGCTGTTGGCTCCCTTACTGTTTTTTTTTTTGTTATGTCGCCAGCCCAATTTTCAAACTACCTTTCTGTTGTGACAAAGATGCTTCCTTAAGCCTTTTAAACTACTGTAATGGAACGAAAATGCAGTAATTAACTCAGTTTGAGGGAGAATGTGCTAACCAAGTTTGCCAAGAAGACTTTGAAAACGACAAAACAGTACGAATGGGCAGGTGATTTCTGAAATACGTCACCGCCTATTGTTGTGTAGGTGTGTTGAGTTCCAAATTTGATTTGTAACCACGAATTTATTCCTTAGTCGTCTCGTCTCGTCTCGTCTCGTCCCGCAGACGTTTGTCGTGCTTGCGCTGTCATATGGACCACGACCCGAGCGGCAGCGAGCGGCAGTCGAGCAAAGTCGGGACAAGTCGGGACGGGGACAGGGACAGGGATAGGAATGGTGCGAATGCACTGCAAACTACGCAGACACCTGGTGTGAGGCGAGGCGAGGCGAGGCGTGGCGAGGCGAGGAAGCCCACATCGCTACCAGTGGGCCCTCCAGCACGACACTGCCACACCCCGCACAGGCCCTCCGCTGAACACCAGGGACAAGATGCGTCCTCCGCTAGTGTCGAAGGCTGCACGCGCCCAGCGAATGACAGGGGGTGCAACGAGCAGCAGTGCGTCTAACACACGCGGCGGTCCGCCCGCCAATTCGGCCGACACTCTGCTGGGACGCCGGGCGCGCCTCCCCGCGCCGTCCTCGAGGAACTGGCGGTTGCGGAAGGAAGCGCTTTCGTCAAATGCGGCCGAAAACTAACATTTTGTGTGTTGGGAGAAAAGCCGAACGCGAATTCTGCCGTGCTCCTACATTAGATGAGCGCCAACGGCCATACCATGATGAATACACCGGTTCTCGTCCGATCACCGAAGTTAAGCATCATCGGGCCCGGCTAGTACTTGGATGGGTGACCGCCTGGGAAACCCGGGTGCTGTTGGCTCCCTTCCTGTTTTTTTTTTTTTTTTTGTTATGTCGCCATCCCAAATTTCAAACTACCTTTCTGTTGTGACAAAGATGCTTCCTTAAGCCTTTTAAACTACTGTAATGGTACGAAAATGCAGTAATTAACTCAGTTTGAGGGAGAATGTGCTAACCAAGTTTGCCAAAAAGACTTTGAAAACGACAAAACAGTACGAATGGGCAGGTGATTTCTGAAATACGTCACCGCCTATTGTTGTGTAGGAGTGTAGAGTTCCAAATTTGATTTGTAACCACGAATTTATTCCTTAGTCGTCTCGTCTCGTCTCGTCTCGTCCCGCAGACGTTTGTCGTGCTTGCGCTGTCATATGAACTACGACCCGAGCGGCAGCGAGCGGCAGTCGAGCAAAGTCGGGACAAGTCGGGACGGGGACAGGGACAGGGATAGGAATGGTGCGAATGCACTGCAAACTTACGCAGACACCTGGTGTGAGGCGAGGCGAGGCGAGGCGAGGCGAGGCGAGGAAACCCACATCGCTACCAGTGGGCCCTCCAGCACGACACTGCCACACCCCGCACAGGCCCTCCGCTGAACACCAGGGACAAGATGCGTCCTCCGCTAGTGTCGAAGGCTGCACGCGCCCAGCGAATGACAGGGGGTGCAACGAGCAGCAGTGCGTCTCACACACGCGGCGGTGCGCCCGCCAATTCGGCCGTCACTCTGCTGGGACGCCGGGCGCGCCTCCCCGCGCCGTCCTCGAGGAACTGGCGGTTGCGGAAGGAAGCGCTTTCGTCAAATGCGGCCGAAAACTAACATTTTGTGTGTTGGGAGAAAAGCCGAACGCGAATTCTGCCGTGCTCCTACATTAGATGAGCGCCAACGGCCATACCATGATGAATACACCGGTTCTCGTCCGATCACCGAAGTTAAGCATCATCGGGCCCGGCTAGTACTTGGATGGGTGACCGCCTGGGAAACCCGGGTGCTGTTGGCTCCCTTACTGTTTTTTTTTGTTATGTCGCCAGCCCAATTTTCAAACTACCTTTCTGTTGTGACAAAGATGACCCTTAAGCCTTTTAAACTACTGTAATGGAACGAAAATGCAGTAATTAACTCAGTTTGAGGGAGAATGTGCTAACCAAGTTTGCCAAGAAGACTTTGAAAACGACAAAACAGTACGAATGGGCAGGTGATTTCTGAAATACGTCACCGCCTATTGTTGTGTAGGTGTGTTGAGTTCCAAATTTGATTTGTAACCACGAATTTATTCCTTAGTCGTCTCGTCTCGTCTCGTCTCGTCCCGCAGACGTTTGTCGTGCTTGCGCTGTCATATGGACCACGACCCGAGCGGCAGCGAGCGGCAGTCGAGCAAAGTCGGGACAAGTCGGGACGGGGACAGGGACAGGGATAGGAATGGTGCGAATGCACTGCAAACTACGCAGACACCTGGTGTGAGGCGAGGCGAGGCGAGGCGTGGCGAGGCGAGGAAGCCCACATCGCTACCAGTGGGCCCTCCAGCACGACACTGCCACACCCCGCACCGGCCCTCCGCTGAACACCAGGGACAAGATGCGTCCTCCGCTAGTGTCGAAGGCTGCACGCGCCCAGCGAATGACAGGGGGTGCAACGAGCAGCAGTGCGTCTCACACACGCGGCGGTGCGCCCGCCAATTCGGCCGTCACTCTGCTGGGATGCCGGGCGCGCCTCCCCGCGCCGTCCTCGAGGAACTGGCGGTTGCGGAAGGAAGCGCTTTCGTCAAATGCGGCCGAAAACTAACATTTTGTGTGTTGGGAGAAAAGCCGAACGCGAATTCTGCCGTGCTCCTACATTAGATGAGCGCCAACGGCCATACCATGATGAATACACCGGTTCTCGTCCGATCACCGAAGTTAAGCATCATCGGGCCCGGCTAGTACTTGGATGGGTGACCGCCTGGGAAACCCGGGTGCTGTTGGCTCCCTTCCTGTTTTTTTTTTTTTTTGTTATGTCGCCATCCCAAATTTCAAACTACCTTTCTGTTGTGACAAAGATGCTTCCTTAAGCCTTTTAAACTACTGTAATGGTACGAAAATGCAGTAATTAACTCAGTTTGAGGGAGAATGTGCTAACCAAGTTTGCCAAAAAGACTTTGAAAACGACAAAACAGTACGAATCGGCAGGTGATTTCTGAAATACGTCACCGCCTATTGTTGTGTAGGAGTGTAGAGTTCCAAATTTGATTTGTAACCACGAATTTATTCCTTAGTCGTCTCGTCTCGTCTCGTCTCGCAGACGTTTGTCGTGCTTGCGCTGTCATATGGACTACGACCCGAGCGGCAGCGAGCGGCAGTCGAGCAAAGTCGGGAGAAGTCGGGACGGGGACAGGGACAGGGATAGGAATGGTGCGAATGCACTGCAAACATACGCAGACACCTGGTGTGAGGCGAGGCGAGGCGAGGCGAGGCGAGGCGAGGAAACCCACATCGCTACCAGTGGGCCCTCCAGCACGACACTGCCACACCCCGCACAGGCCCTCCGCTGAACACCAGGGACAAGATGCGTCCTCCGCTAGTGTCGAAGGCTGCACGCGCCCAGCGAATGACAGGGGGTGCAACGAGCAGCAGTGCGTCTCACACACGCGGCGATGCGCCCGCCAATTCGGCCGTCACTCTGCTGGGACGCCGGGCGCGCCTCCCCGCGCCGTCCTCGAGGAACTGGCGGTTGCGGAAGGAAGCGCTTTCGTCAAATGCGGCCGAAAACTAACATTTTGTGTGTTGGGAGAAAAGCCGAACGCGAATTCTGCCGTGCTCCTACATTAGATGAGCGCCAACGGCCATACCATGATGAATACACCGGTTCTCGTCCGATCACCGAAGTTAAGCATCATCGGGCCCGGCTAGTACTTGGATGGGTGACCGCCTGGGAAACCCGGGTGCTGTTGGCTCCCTTACTGTTTTTTTTTTTGTTATGTCGTCAGCCCAATTTTCAAACTACCTTTCTGTTGTGACAAAGATGCTTCCTTAAGCCTTTTAAACTACTGTAATGGAACGAAAATGCAGTAATTAACTCAGTTTGAGGGAGAATGTGCTAACCAAGTTTGCCAAGAAGACTTTGAAAACGACAAAACAGTACGAATGGGCAGGTGATTTCCGAAATACGTCACCGCCTATTGTTGTGTAGGTGTGTTGAGTTCCAAATTTGATTTGTAACCACGAATTTATTCCTTAGTCGTCTCGTCTCGTCTCGTCTCGTCCCGCAGACGTTTGTCGTGCTTGCGCTGTCATATGGACTACGACCCGAGCGGCAGCGAGCGGCAGTCGAGCAAAGTCGGGACAAGTCGGGACGGGGACAGGGACAGGGATAGGAATGGTGCGAATGCACTGCAAACTTACGCAGACACCTGGTGTGAGGCGAGGCGAGGCGAGGCGAGGCGAGGCGAGGAAACCCACATCGCTACCAGTGGGCCCTCCAGCACGACACTGCCACACCCCGCACAGGCCCTCCGCTGAACACCAGGGACAAGATGCGTCCTCCGCTAGTGTCGAAGGCTGCACGCGCCCAGCGAATGACAGGGGGTGCAACGAGCAGCAGTGCGTCTCACACACGCGGCGGTGCGCCCGCCAATTCGGCCGTCACTCTGCTGGGACGCCGGGCGCGCCTCCCCGCGCCGTCCTCGAGGAACTGGCGGTTGCGGAAGGAAGCGCTTTCGTCAAATGCGGCCGAAAACTAACATTTTGTGTGTTGGGAGAAAAGCCGAACGCGAATTCTGCCGTGCTCCTACATTAGATGAGCGCCAACGGCCATACCATGATGAATACACCGGTTCTCGTCCGATCACCGAAGTTAAGCATCATCGGGCCCGGCTAGTACTTGGATGGGTGACCGCCTGGGAAACCCGGGTGCTGTTGGCTCCCTTACTGTTTTTTTTTGTTATGTCGCCAGCCCAATTTTCAAACTACCTTTCTGTTGTGACAAAGATGCTTCCTTAAGCCTTTTAAACTACTGTAATGGAACGAAAATGCAGTAATTAACTCAGTTTGAGGGAGAATGTGCTAACCAAGTTTGCCAAGAAGACTTTGAAAACGACAAAACAGTACGAATGGGCAGGTGATTTCTGAAATACGTCACCGCCTATTGTTGTGTAGGTGTGTTGAGTTCCAAATTTGATTTGTAACCACGAATTTATTCCTTAGTCGTCTCGTCTCGTCTCGTCTCGTCCCGCAGACGTTTGTCGTGCTTGCGCTGTCATATGGACTACGACCCGAGCGGCAGCGAGCGGCAGTCGAGCAAAGTCGGGACAAGTCGGGACGGGGACAGGGACAGGGATAGGAATGGTGCGAATGCACTGCAAACTTACGCAGACACCTGGTGTGAGGCGAGGCGAGGCGAGGCGAGGCGAGGAAACCCACATCGCTACCAGTGGGCCCTCCAGCACGACACTGCCACACCCCGCACAGGCCCTCCGCTGAACACCAGGGACAAGATGCGTCCTCCGCTAGTGTCGAAGGCTGCACGCGCCCAGCGAATGACAGGGGGTGCAACGAGCAGCAGTGCGTCTCACACATGCGGCGGTGCGCCCGCCAATTCGGCCGTCACTCTGCTGGGACGCCGGGCGCGCCTCCCCGCGCCGTCCTCGAGGAACTGGCGGTTGCGGAAGGAAGCGCTTTCGTCAAATGCGGCCGAAAACTAACATTTTGTGTGTTGGGAGAAAAGCCGAACGCGAATTCTGCCGTGCTCCTACATTAGATCAGCGCCAACGGCCATACCATGATGAATACACCGGTTCTCGTCCGATCACCGAAGTTAAGCATCATCGGGCCCGGCTAGTACTTGGATGGGTGACCGCCTGGGAAACCCGGGTGCTGTTGGCTCCCTTACTGTTTTTTTTTTTTTATGTCGCCAGCCCAATTTTCAAACTACCTTTCTGTTGTGACAAAGATGCTTCCTTAAGCCTTTTAAACTACTGTAATGGAACGAAAATGCAGTAATTAACTCAGTTTGAGGGAGAATGTGCTAACCAAGTTTGCCAAGAAGACTTTGAAAACGACAAAACAGTACGAATGGGCAGGTGATTTCTGAAATACGTCACCGCCTATTGTTGTGTAGGTGTGTTGAGTTCCAAATTTGATTTGTAACCACGAATTTATTCCTTAGTCGTCTCGTCTCGTCTCGTCTCGTCCCGCAGACGTTTGTCGTGCTTGCGCTGTCATATGGACTACGACCCGAGCGGCAGCGAGCGGCAGTCGAGCAAAGTCGGGACAAGTCGGGACGGGGACAGGGACAGGGATAGGAATGGTGCGAATGCACTGCAAACTTACGCAGACACCTGGTGTGAGGCGAGGCGAGGCGAGGCGAGGCGAGGAAACCCACATCGCTACCAGTGGGCCCTCCAGCACGACACTGCCACACCCCGCACAGGCCCTCCGCTGAACACCAGGGACAAGATGCGTCCTCCGCTAGTGTTGAAGGCTGCACGCGCCCAGCGAATGACAGGGGGTGCAACGAGCAGCAGTGCGTCTCACACACGCGGCGGTGCGCCCGCCAATTCGGCCGTCACTCTGCTGGGACGCCGGGCGCGCCTCCCCGCGCCGTCCTCGAGGAACTGGCGGTTGCGGAAGGAAGCGCTTTCGTCAAATGCGGCCGAAAACTAACATTTTGTGTGTTGGGAGAAAAGCCGAACGCGAATTCTGCCGTGCTCCTACATTAGATGAGCGCCAACGGCCATACCATGATGAATACACCGGTTCTCGTCCGATCACCGAAGTTAAGCATCATCGGGCCCGGCTAGTACTTGGATGGGTGACCGCCTGGGAAACCCGGGTGCTGTTGGCTCCGTTACTGTTTTTTTTTGTTATGTCGCCAGTCCAATTTTCAAACTACCTTTCTGTTGTGACAAAGATGCTTCCTTAAGCCTTTTAAACTACTGTAATGGAACGAAAATGCAGTAATTAACTCAGTTTGAGGGAGAATGTGCTAACCAAGTTTGCCAAGAAGACTTTGAAAACGACAAAACAGTACGAATGGGCAGGTGATTTCTGAAATACGTCACCGCCTATTGTTGTGTAGGTGTGTTGAGTTCCAAATTTGATTTGTAACCACGAATTTATTCCTTAGTCGTCTCGTCTCGTCTCGTCTCGTCCCGCAGACGTTTGTCGTGCTTGCGCTGTCATATGGACCACGACCCGAGCGGCAGCGAGCGGCAGTCGAGCAAAGTCGGGACAAGTCGGGACGGGGACAGGGACAGGGATAGGAATGGTGCGAATGCACTGCAAACTTACGCAGACACCTGGTGTGAGGCGAGGCGAGGCGAGGCGAGGCGAGGCGAGGAAACCCACATCGCTACCAGTGGGCCCTCCAGCACGACACTGCCACACCCCGCACAGGCCCTCCGCTGAACACCAGGGACAAGATGCGTCCTCCGCTAGTGTCGAAGGCTGCACGCGCCCAGCGAATGACAGGGGGTGCAACGAGCAGCAGTGCGTCTCACACACGCGGCGGTGCGCCCGCCAATTCGGCCGTCACTCTGCTGGGACGCCGGGCGCGCCTCCCCGCGCCGTCCTCGAGGAACTGGCGGTTGCGGAAGGAAGCGCTTTCGTCAAATGCGGCCGAAAACTAACATTTTGTGTGTTGGGAGAAAAGCCGAACGCGAAGTCTGCCGTGCTCCTACATTAGATGAGCGCCAACGGCCATACCATGATGAATACACCGGTTCTCGTCCGATCACCGAAGTTAAGCATCATCGGGCCCGGCTAGTACTTGGATGGGTGACCGCCTGGGAAACCCGGGTGCTGTTGGCTCCCTTACTGTTTTTTTTTTTTTATGTCGCCAGCCCAATTTTCAAACTACCTTTCTGTTGTGACAAAGATGCTTCCTTAAGCCTTTTAAACTACTGTAATGGAACGAAAATGCAGTAATTAACTCAGTTTGAGGGAGAATGTGCTAACCAAGTTTGCCAAGAAGACTTTGAAAACGACAAAACAGTACGAATGGGCAGGTGATTTCTGAAATACGTCACCGCCTATTGTTGTGTAGGTGTGTTGAGTTCCAAATTTGATTTGTAACCACGAATTTATTCCTTAGTCGTCTCGTCTCGTCTCGTCTCGTCCCGCAGACGTTTGTCGTGCTTGCGCTGTCATATGGACTACGACCCGAGCGGCAGCGAGCGGCAGTCGAGCAAAGTCGGGACAAGTCGGGACGGGGACAGGGACAGGGATAGGAATGGTGCGAATGCACTGCAAACTACGCAGACACCTGGTGTGAGGCGAGGCGTGGCGAGGCGTGGCGAGGCGAGGAAGCCCACATCGCTACCAGTGGGCCCTCCAGCACGACACTGCCACACCCCGCACAGGCCCTCCGCTGAACACCAGGGACAAGATGCGTCCTCCGCTAGTGTCGAAGGCTGCACGCGCCCAGCGAATGACAGGGGGTGCAACGAGCAGCAGTGCGTCTCACACACGCGGCGGTGCGCCCGCCAATTCGGCCGTCACTCTGCTGGGACGCCGGGCGCGCCTCCCCGCGCCGTCCTCGAGGAACTGGCGGTTGCGGAAGGAAGCGCTTTCGTCAAATGCGGCCGAAAACTAACATTTTGTGTGTTGGGAGAAAAGCCGAACGCGAATTCTGCCGTGCTCCTACATTAGATGAGCGCCAACGGCCATACCATGATGAATACACCGGTTCTCGTCCGATCACCGAAGTTAAGCATCATCGGGCCCGGCTAGTACTTGGATGGGTGACCGCCTGGGAAACCCGGGTGCTGTTGGCTCCCTTCCTGTTTTTTTTTGTTATGTCGCCAGTCCAATTTTCAAACTACCTTTCTGTTGTGACAAAGATGCTTCCTTAAGCCTTTTAAACTACTGTAATGGAACGAAAATGCAGTAATTAACTCAGTTTGAGGGAGAATGTGCTAACCAAGTTTGCCAAGAAGACTTTGAAAACGACAAAACAGTACGAATGGGCAGGTGATTTCTGAAATACGTCACCGCCTATTGTTGTGTAGGTGTGTTGAGTTCCAAATTTGATTTGTAACCACGAATTTATTCCTTAGTCGTCTCGTCTCGTCTCGTCTCGTCCCGCAGACGTTTGTCGTGCTTGCGCTGTCATATGGACCACGACCCGAGCGGCAGCGAGCGGCAGTCGAGCAAAGTCGGGACAAGTCGGGACGGGGACAGGGACAGGGATAGGAATGGTGCGAATGCACTGCAAACTTACGCAGACACCTGGTGTGAGGCGAGGCGAGGCGAGGCGAGGCGAGGCGAGGAAACCCACATCGCTACCAGTGGGCCCTCCAGCACGACACTGCCACACCCCGCACAGGCCCTCCGCTGAACACCAGGGACAAGATGCGTCCTCCGCTAGTGTCGAAGGCTGCACGCGCCCAGCGAATGACAGGGGGTGCAACGAGCAGCAGTGCGTCTCACACACGCGGCGGTGCGCCCGCCAATTCGGCCGTCACTCTGCTGGGACGCCGGGCGCGCCTCCCCGCGCCGTCCTCGAGGAACTGGCGGTTGCGGAAGGAAGCGCTTTCGTCAAATGCGGCCGAAAACTAACATTTTGTGTGTTGGGAGAAAAGCCGAACGCGAATTCTGCCGTGCTCCTACATTAGATGAGCGCCAACGGCCATACCATGATGAATACACCGGTTCTCGTCCGATCACCGAAGTTAAGCATCATCGGGCCCGGCTAGTACTTGGATGGGTGACCGCCTGGGAAACCCGGGTGCTGTTGGCTCCCTTCCTGTTTTTTCTTTTTTTTGTTATGTCGCCATCCCAAATTTCAAACTACCTTTCTGTTGTGACAAAGATGCTTCCTTAAGCCTTTTAAACTACTGTAATGGTACGAAAATGCAGTAATTAACTCAGTTTGAGGGAGAATGTGCTAACCAAGTTTGCCAAAAAGACTTTGAAAACGACAAAACAGTACGAATCGGCAGGTGATTTCTGAAATACGTCACCGCCTATTGTTGTGTAGGTGTGTTGAGTTCCAAATTTGATTTGTAACCACGAATTTATTCCTTAGTCGTCTCGTCTCGTCTCGTCTCGTCCCGCAGACGTTTGTCGTGCTTGCGCTGTCATATGGACTACGACCCGAGCGGCAGCGAGCGGCAGTCGAGCAAAGTCGGGACAAGTCGGGACGGGGACAGGGACAGGGATAGGAATGGTGCGAATGCACTGCAAACTTACGCAGACACCTGGTGTGAGGCGAGGCGAGGCGAGGCGAGGCGAGGCGAGGAAACCCACATCGCTACCAGTGGGCCCTCCAGCACGACACTGCCACACCCCGCACAGGCCCTCCGCTGAACACCAGGGACAAGATGCGTCCTCCGCTAGTGTCGAAGGCTGCACGCGCCCAGCGAATGACAGGGGGTGCAACGAGCAGCAGTGCGTCTCACACACGCGGCGGTGCGCCCGCCAATTCGGCCGTCACTCTGCTGGGACGCCGGGCGCGCCTCCCCGCGCCGTCCTCGAGGAACTGGCGGTTGCGGAAGGAAGCGCTTTCGTCAAATGCGGCCGAAAACTAACATTTTGTGTGTTGGGAGAAAAGCCGAACGCGAATTCTGCCGTGCTCCTACATTAGATGAGCGCCAACGGCCATACCATGATGAATACACCGGTTCTCGTCCGATCACCGAAGTTAAGCATCATCGGGCCCGGCTTGTACTTGGATGGGTGACCGCCTGGGAAACCCGGGTGCTGTTGGCTCCCTTACTGTTTTTTTTTGTTATGTCGCCAGCCCAATTTTCAAACTACCTTTCTGTTGTGACAAAGATGCTTCCTTAAGCCTTTTAAACTACTGTAATGGAACGAAAATGCAGTAATTAACTCAGTTTGAAAGAGAATGTGCTAACCAAGTTTGCCAAGAAGACTTTGAAAACGACAAAACAGTACGAATGGGCAGGTGATTTCTGAAATACGTCACCGCCTATTGTTGTGTAGGTGTGTTGAGTTCCAAATTTGATTTGTAACCACGAATTTATTCCTTAGTCGTCTCGTCTCGTCTCGTCTCGTCCCGCAGACGTTTGTCGTGCTTGCGCTGTCATATGGACCACGACCCGAGCGGCAGCGAGCGGCAGTCGAGCAAAGTCGGGACAAGTCGGGACGGGGACAGGGACAGGGATAGGAATGGTGCGAATGCACTGCAAACTACGCAGACACCTGGTGTGAGGCGAGGCGAGGCGAGGCGTGGCGAGGCAAGGAAGCCCACATCGCTACCAGTGGGCCCCCCAGCACGACACTGCCACACCCCGCACAGGCCCTCCGCTGAACACCAGGGACAAGATGCGTCCTCCGCTAGTGTCGAAGGCTGCACGCGCCCAGCGAATGACAGGGGGTGCAACGAGCAGCAGTGCGTCTCACACACGCGGCGGTGCGCCCGCCAATTCGGCCGTCACTCTGCTGGGACGCCGGGCGCGCCTCCCCGCGCCGTCCTCGAGGAACTGGCGGTTGCGGAAGGAAGCGCTTTCGTCAAATGCGGCCGAAAACTAACATTTTGTGTGTTGGGAGAAAAGCCGAACGCGAAGTCTGCCGTGCTCCTACATTAGATGAGCGCCAACGGCCATACCATGATGAATACACCGGTTCTCGTCCGATCACCGAAGTTAAGCATCATCGGGCCCGGCTAGTACTTGGATGGGTGACCGCCTGGGAAACCCGGGTGCTGTTGGCTCCCTTACTGTTTTTTTTTTTTTATGTCGCCAGCCCAATTTTCAAACTACCTTTCTGTTGTGACAAAGATGCTTCCTTAAGCCTTTTAAACTACTGTAATGGAACGAAAATGCAGTAATTAACTCAGTTTGAGGGAGAATGTGCTAACCAAGTTTGCCAAGAAGACTTTGAAAACGACAAAACAGTACGAATGGGCAGGTGATTTCTGAAATACGTCACCGCCTATTGTTGTGTAGGTGTGTTGAGTTCCAAATTTGATTTGTAACCACGAATTTATTCCTTAGTCGTCTCGTCTCGTCTCGTCTCGTCCCGCAGACGTTTGTCGTGCTTGCGCTGTCATATGGACTACGACCCGAGCGGCAGCGAGCGGCAGTCGAGCAAAGTCGGGACAAGTCGGGACGGGGACAGGGACAGGGATAGGAATGGTGCGAATGCACTGCAAACTACGCAGACACCTGGTGTGAGGCGAGGCGTGGCGAGGCGTGGCGAGGCGAGGAAGCCCACATCGCTACCAGTGGGCCCTCCAGCACGACACTGCCACACCCCGCACAGGCCCTCCGCTGAACACCAGGGACAAGATGCGTCCTCCGCTAGTGTCGAAGGCTGCACGCGCCCAGCGAATGACAGGGGGTGCAACGAGCAGCAGTGCGTCTCACACACGCGGCGGTGCGCCCGCCAATTCGGCCGTCACTCTGCTGGGACGCCGGGCGCGCCTCCCCGCGCCGTCCTCGAGGAACTGGCGGTTGCGGAAGGAAGCGCTTTCGTCAAATGCGGCCGAAAACTAACATTTTGTGTGTTGGGAGAAAAGCCGAACGCGAATTCTGCCGTGCTCCTACATTAGATGAGCGCCAACGGCCATACCATGATGAATACACCGGTTCTCGTCCGATCACCGAAGTTAAGCATCATCGGGCCCGGCTAGTACTTGGATGGGTGACCGCCTGGGAAACCCGGGTGCTGTTGGCTCCCTTCCTGTTTTTTTTTGTTATGTCGCCAGTCCAATTTTCAAACTACCTTTCTGTTGTGACAAAGATGCTTCCTTAAGCCTTTTAAACTACTGTAATGGAACGAAAATGCAGTAATTAACTCAGTTTGAGGGAGAATGTGCTAACCAAGTTTGCCAAGAAGACTTTGAAAACGACAAAACAGTACGAATGGGCAGGTGATTTCTGAAATACGTCACCGCCTATTGTTGTGTAGGTGTGTTGAGTTCCAAATTTGATTTGTAACCACGAATTTATTCCTTAGTCGTCTCGTCTCGTCTCGTCTCGTCCCGCAGACGTTTGTCGTGCTTGCGCTGTCATATGGACCACGACCCGAGCGGCAGCGAGCGGCAGTCGAGCAAAGTCGGGACAAGTCGGGACGGGGACAGGGACAGGGATAGGAATGGTGCGAATGCACTGCAAACTTACGCAGACACCTGGTGTGAGGCGAGGCGAGGCGAGGCGAGGCGAGGCGAGGAAACCCACATCGCTACCAGTGGGCCCTCCAGCACGACACTGCCACACCCCGCACAGGCCCTCCGCTGAACACCAGGGACAAGATGCGTCCTCCGCTAGTGTCGAAGGCTGCACGCGCCCAGCGAATGACAGGGGGTGCAACGAGCAGCAGTGCGTCTCACACACGCGGCGGTGCGCCCGCCAATTCGGCCGTCACTCTGCTGGGACGCCGGGCGCGCCTCCCCGCGCCGTCCTCGAGGAACTGGCGGTTGCGGAAGGAAGCGCTTTCGTCAAATGCGGCCGAAAACTAACATTTTGTGTGTTGGGAGAAAAGCCGAACGCGAATTCTGCCGTGCTCCTACATTAGATGAGCGCCAACGGCCATACCATGATGAATACACCGGTTCTCGTCCGATCACCGAAGTTAAGCATCATCGGGCCCGGCTAGTACTTGGATGGGTGACCGCCTGGGAAACCCGGGTGCTGTTGGCTCCCTTCCTGTTTTTTCTTTTTTTTGTTATGTCGCCATCCCAAATTTCAAACTACCTTTCTGTTGTGACAAAGATGCTTCCTTAAGCCTTTTAAACTACTGTAATGGTACGAAAATGCAGTAATTAACTCAGTTTGAGGGAGAATGTGCTAACCAAGTTTGCCAAAAAGACTTTGAAAACGACAAAACAGTACGAATCGGCAGGTGATTTCTGAAATACGTCACCGCCTATTGTTGTGTAGGTGTGTTGAGTTCCAAATTTGATTTGTAACCACGAATTTATTCCTTAGTCGTCTCGTCTCGTCTCGTCTCGTCCCGCAGACGTTTGTCGTGCTTGCGCTGTCATATGGACTACGACCCGAGCGGCAGCGAGCGGCAGTCGAGCAAAGTCGGGACAAGTCGGGACGGGGACAGGGACAGGGATAGGAATGGTGCGAATGCACTGCAAACTTACGCAGACACCTGGTGTGAGGCGAGGCGAGGCGAGGCGAGGCGAGGCGAGGAAACCCACATCGCTACCAGTGGGCCCTCCAGCACGACACTGCCACACCCCGCACAGGCCCTCCGCTGAACACCAGGGACAAGATGCGTCCTCCGCTAGTGTCGAAGGCTGCACGCGCCCAGCGAATGACAGGGGGTGCAACGAGCAGCAGTGCGTCTCACACACGCGGCGGTGCGCCCGCCAATTCGGCCGTCACTCTGCTGGGACGCCGGGCGCGCCTCCCCGCGCCGTCCTCGAGGAACTGGCGGTTGCGGAAGGAAGCGCTTTCGTCAAATGCGGCCGAAAACTAACATTTTGTGTGTTGGGAGAAAAGCCGAACGCGAATTCTGCCGTGCTCCTACATTAGATGAGCGCCAACGGCCATACCATGATGAATACACCGGTTCTCGTCCGATCACCGAAGTTAAGCATCATCGGGCCCGGCTTGTACTTGGATGGGTGACCGCCTGGGAAACCCGGGTGCTGTTGGCTCCCTTACTGTTTTTTTTTGTTATGTCGCCAGCCCAATTTTCAAACTACCTTTCTGTTGTGACAAAGATGCTTCCTTAAGCCTTTTAAACTACTGTAATGGAACGAAAATGCAGTAATTAACTCAGTTTGAAAGAGAATGTGCTAACCAAGTTTGCCAAGAAGACTTTGAAAACGACAAAACAGTACGAATGGGCAGGTGATTTCTGAAATACGTCACCGCCTATTGTTGTGTAGGTGTGTTGAGTTCCAAATTTGATTTGTAACCACGAATTTATTCCTTAGTCGTCTCGTCTCGTCTCGTCTCGTCCCGCAGACGTTTGTCGTGCTTGCGCTGTCATATGGACCACGACCCGAGCGGCAGCGAGCGGCAGTCGAGCAAAGTCGGGACAAGTCGGGACGGGGACAGGGACAGGGATAGGAATGGTGCGAATGCACTGCAAACTACGCAGACACCTGGTGTGAGGCGAGGCGAGGCGAGGCGTGGCGAGGCAAGGAAGCCCACATCGCTACCAGTGGGCCCCCCAGCACGACACTGCCACACCCCGCACAGGCCCTCCGCTGAACACCAGGGACAAGATGCGTCCTCCGCTAGTGTCGAAGGCTGCACGCGCCCAGCGAATGACAGGGGGTGCAACGAGCAGCAGTGCGTCTCACACACGCGGCGGTGCGCCCGCCAATTCGGCCGTCACTCTGCTGGGACGCCGGGCGCGCCTCCCCGCGCCGTCCTCGAGGAACTGGCGGTTGCGGAAGGAAGCGCTTTCGTCAAATGCGGCCGAAAACTAACATTTTGTGTGTTGGGAGAAAAGCCGAACGCGAAGTCTGCCGTGCTCCTACATTAGATGAGCGCCAACGGCCATACCATGATGAATACACCGGTTCTCGTCCGATCACCGAAGTTAAGCATCATCGGGCCCGGCTAGTACTTGGATGGGTGACCGCCTGGGAAACCCGGGTGCTGTTGGCTCCCTTACTGTTTTTTTTTTTTTATGTCGCCAGCCCAATTTTCAAACTACCTTTCTGTTGTGACAAAGATGCTTCCTTAAGCCTTTTAAACTACTGTAATGGAACGAAAATGCAGTAATTAACTCAGTTTGAGGGAGAATGTGCTAACCAAGTTTGCCAAGAAGACTTTGAAAACGACAAAACAGTACGAATGGGCAGGTGATTTCTGAAATACGTCACCGCCTATTGTTGTGTAGGTGTGTTGAGTTCCAAATTTGATTTGTAACCACGAATTTATTCCTTAGTCGTCTCGTCTCGTCTCGTCTCGTCCCGCAGACGTTTGTCGTGCTTGCGCTGTCATATGGACTACGACCCGAGCGGCAGCGAGCGGCAGTCGAGCAAAGTCGGGACAAGTCGGGACGGGGACAGGGACAGGGATAGGAATGGTGCGAATGCACTGCAAACTACGCAGACACCTGGTGTGAGGCGAGGCGTGGCGAGGCGTGGCGAGGCGAGGAAGCCCACATCGCTACCAGTGGGCCCTCCAGCACGACACTGCCACACCCCGCACAGGCCCTCCGCTGAACACCAGGGACAAGATGCGTCCTCCGCTAGTGTCGAAGGCTGCACGCGCCCAGCGAATGACAGGGGGTGCAACGAGCAGCAGTGCGTCTCACACACGCGGCGGTGCGCCCGCCAATTCGGCCGTCACTCTGCTGGGACGCCGGGCGCGCCTCCCCGCGCCGTCCTCGAGGAACTGGCGGTTGCGGAAGGAAGCGCTTTCGTCAAATGCGGCCGAAAACTAACATTTTGTGTGTTGGGAGAAAAGCCGAACGCGAATTCTGCCGTGCTCCTACATTAGATGAGCGCCAACGGCCATACCATGATGAATACACCGGTTCTCGTCCGATCACCGAAGTTAAGCATCATCGGGCCCGGCTAGTACTTGGATGGGTGACCGCCTGGGAAACCCGGGTGCTGTTGGCTCCCTTCCTGTTTTTTTTTGTTATGTCGCCAGTCCAATTTTCAAACTACCTTTCTGTTGTGACAAAGATGCTTCCTTAAGCCTTTTAAACTACTGTAATGGAACGAAAATGCAGTAATTAACTCAGTTTGAGGGAGAATGTGCTAACCAAGTTTGCCAAGAAGACTTTGAAAACGACAAAACAGTACGAATGGGCAGGTGATTTCTGAAATACGTCACCGCCTATTGTTGTGTAGGTGTGTTGAGTTCCAAATTTGATTTGTAACCACGAATTTATTCCTTAGTCGTCTCGTCTCGTCTCGTCTCGTCCCGCAGACGTTTGTCGTGCTTGCGCTGTCATATGGACCACGACCCGAGCGGCAGCGAGCGGCAGTCGAGCAAAGTCGGGACAAGTCGGGACGGGGACAGGGACAGGGATAGGAATGGTGCGAATGCACTGCAAACTTACGCAGACACCTGGTGTGAGGCGAGGCGAGGCGAGGCGAGGCGAGGCGAGGAAACCCACATCGCTACCAGTGGGCCCTCCAGCACGACACTGCCACACCCCGCACAGGCCCTCCGCTGAACACCAGGGACAAGATGCGTCCTCCGCTAGTGTCGAAGGCTGCACGCGCCCAGCGAATGACAGGGGGTGCAACGAGCAGCAGTGCGTCTCACACACGCGGCGGTGCGCCCGCCAATTCGGCCGTCACTCTGCTGGGACGCCGGGCGCGCCTCCCCGCGCCGTCCTCGAGGAACTGGCGGTTGCGGAAGGAAGCGCTTTCGTCAAATGCGGCCGAAAACTAACATTTTGTGTGTTGGGAGAAAAGCCGAACGCGAATTCTGCCGTGCTCCTACATTAGATGAGCGCCAACGGCCATACCATGATGAATACACCGGTTCTCGTCCGATCACCGAAGTTAAGCATCATCGGGCCCGGCTAGTACTTGGATGGGTGACCGCCTGGGAAACCCGGGTGCTGTTGGCTCCCTTCCTGTTTTTTCTTTTTTTTGTTATGTCGCCATCCCAAATTTCAAACTACCTTTCTGTTGTGACAAAGATGCTTCCTTAAGCCTTTTAAACTACTGTAATGGTACGAAAATGCAGTAATTAACTCAGTTTGAGGGAGAATGTGCTAACCAAGTTTGCCAAAAAGACTTTGAAAACGACAAAACAGTACGAATCGGCAGGTGATTTCTGAAATACGTCACCGCCTATTGTTGTGTAGGTGTGTTGAGTTCCAAATTTGATTTGTAACCACGAATTTATTCCTTAGTCGTCTCGTCTCGTCTCGTCTCGTCCCGCAGACGTTTGTCGTGCTTGCGCTGTCATATGGACTACGACCCGAGCGGCAGCGAGCGGCAGTCGAGCAAAGTCGGGACAAGTCGGGACGGGGACAGGGACAGGGATAGGAATGGTGCGAATGCACTGCAAACTTACGCAGACACCTGGTGTGAGGCGAGGCGAGGCGAGGCGAGGCGAGGCGAGGAAACCCACATCGCTACCAGTGGGCCCTCCAGCACGACACTGCCACACCCCGCACAGGCCCTCCGCTGAACACCAGGGACAAGATGCGTCCTCCGCTAGTGTCGAAGGCTGCACGCGCCCAGCGAATGACAGGGGGTGCAACGAGCAGCAGTGCGTCTCACACACGCGGCGGTGCGCCCGCCAATTCGGCCGTCACTCTGCTGGGACGCCGGGCGCGCCTCCCCGCGCCGTCCTCGAGGAACTGGCGGTTGCGGAAGGAAGCGCTTTCGTCAAATGCGGCCGAAAACTAACATTTTGTGTGTTGGGAGAAAAGCCGAACGCGAATTCTGCCGTGCTCCTACATTAGATGAGCGCCAACGGCCATACCATGATGAATACACCGGTTCTCGTCCGATCACCGAAGTTAAGCATCATCGGGCCCGGCTTGTACTTGGATGGGTGACCGCCTGGGAAACCCGGGTGCTGTTGGCTCCCTTACTGTTTTTTTTTGTTATGTCGCCAGCCCAATTTTCAAACTACCTTTCTGTTGTGACAAAGATGCTTCCTTAAGCCTTTTAAACTACTGTAATGGAACGAAAATGCAGTAATTAACTCAGTTTGAAAGAGAATGTGCTAACCAAGTTTGCCAAGAAGACTTTGAAAACGACAAAACAGTACGAATGGGCAGGTGATTTCTGAAATACGTCACCGCCTATTGTTGTGTAGGTGTGTTGAGTTCCAAATTTGATTTGTAACCACGAATTTATTCCTTAGTCGTCTCGTCTCGTCTCGTCTCGTCCCGCAGACGTTTGTCGTGCTTGCGCTGTCATATGGACCACGACCCGAGCGGCAGCGAGCGGCAGTCGAGCAAAGTCGGGACAAGTCGGGACGGGGACAGGGACAGGGATAGGAATGGTGCGAATGCACTGCAAACTACGCAGACACCTGGTGTGAGGCGAGGCGAGGCGAGGCGTGGCGAGGCAAGGAAGCCCACATCGCTACCAGTGGGCCCCCCAGCACGACACTGCCACACCCCGCACAGGCCCTCCGCTGAACACCAGGGACAAGATGCGTCCTCCGCTAGTGTCGAAGGCTGCACGCGCCCAGCGAATGACAGGGGGTGCAACGAGCAGCAGTGCGTCTCACACACGCGGCGGTGCGCCCGCCAATTCGGCCGTCACTCTGCTGGGACGCCGGGCGCGCCTCCCCGCGCCGTCCTCGAGGAACTGGCGGTTGCGGAAGGAAGCGCTTTCGTCAAATGCGGCCGAAAACTAACATTTTGTGTGTTGGGAGAAAAGCCGAACGCGAATTCTGCCGTGCTCCTACATTAGATGAGCGCCAACGGCCATACCATGATGAATACACCGGTTCTCGTCCGATCACCGAAGTTAAGCATCATCGGGCCCGGCTAGTACTTGGATGGGTGACCGCCTGGGAAACCCGGGTGCTGTTGGCTCCCTTACTGTTTTTTTTTTGTTATGTCGCCAGCCCAATTTTCAAACTACCTTTCTGTTGTGACAAAGATGCTTCCTTAAGCCTTTTAAACTACTGTAATGGAACGAAAATGCAGTAATTAACTCAGTTTGAGGGAGAATGTGCTAACCAAGTTTGCCAAGAAGACTTTGAAAACGACAAAACAGTACGAATGGGCAGGTGATTTCTGAAATACGTCACCGCCTATTGTTGTGTAGGTGTGTTGAGTTCCAAATTTGATTTGTAACCACGAATTTATTCCTTAGTCGTCTCGTCTCGTCTCGTCTCGTCCCGCAGACGTTTGTCGTGCTTGCGCTGTCATATGGACCACGACCCGAGCGGCAGCGAGCGGCAGTCGAGCAAAGTCGGGACAAGTCGGGACGGGGACAGGGACAGGGATAGGAATGGTGCGAATGCACTGCAAACTACGCAGACACCTGGTGTGAGGCGAGGCGAGGCGAGGCGTGGCGAGGCGAGGAAGCCCACATCGCTACCAGTGGGCCCCCCCAGCACGACACTGCCACACCCCGCACAGGCCCTCCGCTGAACACCAGGGACAAGATGCGTCCTCCGCTAGTGTCGAAGGCTGCACGCGCCCAGCGAATGACAGAGGGTGCAACGAGCAGCAGTGCGTCTCACACACGCGGCGGTGCGCCCGCCAATTCGGCCGTCACTCTGCTGGGACGCCGGGCGCGCCTCCCCGCGCCGTCCTCGAGGAACTGGCGGTTGCGGAAGGAAGCGCTTTCGTCAAATGCGGCCGAAAACTAACATTTTGTGTGTTGGGAGAAAAGCCGAACGCGAATTCTGCCGTGCTCCTACATTAGATGAGCGCCAACGGCCATACCATGATGAATACACCGGTTCTCGTCCGATCACCGAAGTTAAGCATCATCGGGCCCGGCTAGTACTTGGATGGGTGACCGCCTGGGAAACCCGGGTGCTGTTGGCTCCCTTACTGTTTTTTTTTTTTTGTTATGTCGCCAGCCCAATTTTCAAACTACCTTTCTGTTGTGACAAAGATGCTTCCTTAAGCCTTTTAAACTACTGTAATGGTACGAAAATGCAGTAATTAACTCAGTTTGAGGGAGAATGTGCTAACCAAGTTTGCCAAGAAGACTTTGAAAACGACAAAACAGTACGAATGGGCAGGTGATTTCTGAAATACGTCACCGCCTATTGTTGTGTAGGTGTGTTGAGTTCCAAATTTGATTTGTAACCACGAATTTATTCCTTAGTCGTCTCGTCTCGTCTCGTCTCGTCCCGCAGACGTTTGTCGTGCTTGCGCTGTCATATGGACTACGACCCGAGCGGCAGCAAGCGGCAGTCGAGCAAAGTCGGGACAAGTCGGGACGGGGACAGGGACAGGGATAGGAATGGTGCGAATGCACTGCAAACTTACGCAGACACCTGGTGTGAGGCGAGGCGAGGCGAGGCGAGGCGAGGCGAGGAAACCCACATCGCTACCAGTGGGCCCTCCAGCACGACACTGCCACACCCCGCACAGGCCCTCCGCTGAACACCAGGGACAAGATGCGTCCTCCGCTAGTGTCGAAGGCTGCACGCGCCCAGCGAATGACAGGGGGTGCAACGAGCAGCAGTGCGTCTCACACACGCGGCGGTGCGCCCGCCAATTCGGCCGTCACTCTGCTGGGACGCCGGGCGCGCCTCCCCGCGCCGTCCTCGAGGAACTGGCGGTTGCGGAAGGAAGCGCTTTCGTCAAATGCGGCCGAAAACTAACATTTTGTGTGTTGGGAGAAAAGCCGAACGCGAATTCTGCCGTGCTCCTACATTAGATGAGCGCCAACGGCCATACCATGATGAATACACCGGTTCTCGTCCGATCACCGAAGTTAAGCATCATCGGGCCCGGCTAGTACTTGGATGGGTGACCGCCTGGGAAACCCGGGTGCTGTTGGCTCCCTTACTGTTTTTTTTTGTTATGTGCCAGCCCAATTTTCAAACTACCTTTCTGTTGTGACAAAGATGCTTCCTTAAGCCTTTTAAACTACTGTAATGGAACGAAAATGCAGTAATTAACTCAGTTTGAGGGAGAATGTGCTAACCAAGTTTGAAAAGAAGACTTTGCAAACGACAAAACAGTACGAATGGGCAGGTGATTTCTGAAATACGTCACCGCCTATTGTTGTGTAGGTGTGTTGAGTTCCAAATTTGATTTGTAACCACGAATTTATTCCTTAGTCGTCTCGTCTCGTCTCGTCTCGTCCCGCAGACGTTTGTCGTGCTTGCGCTGTCATATGGACTACGACCAGAGCGGCAGCGAGCGGCAGTCGAGCAAAGTCGGGACAAGTCGGGACGGGGACAGGGACAGGGATAGGAATGGTGCGAATGCACTGCAAAATTACGCAGACACCTGGTGTGAGGCGAGGCGAGGCGAGGCGAGGCGAGGCGAGGAAACCCACATCGCTACCAGTGGGCCCTCCAGCACGACACTGCCACACCCCGCACAGGCCCTCCGCTGAACACCAGGGACAAGATGCGTCCTCCGCTAGTGTCGAAGGCTGCACGCGCCCAGCGAATGACAGGGGGTGCAACGAGCAGCAGTGCGTCTCACACACGCGGCGGTGCGCCCGCCAATTCGGCCGTCACTCTGCTGGGACGCCGGGCGCGCCTCCCCGCGCCGTCCTCGAGGAACTGGCGGTTGCGGAAGGAAGCGCTTTCGTCAAATGCGGCCGAAAACTAACATTTTGTGTGTTGGGAGAAAAGCCGAACGCGAATTCTGCCGTGCTCCTACATTAGATGAGCGCCAACGGCCATACCATGATGAATACACCGGTTCTCGTCCGATCACCGAAGTTAAGCATCATCGGGCCCGGCTAGTACTTGGATGGGTGACCGCCTGGGAAACCCGGGTGCTGTTGGCTCCCTTACTGTTTTTTTTTTTTTTATGTCGCCAGCCCAATTTTCAAACTACCTTTCTGTTGTGACAAAGATGCTTCCTTAAGCCTTTTAAACTACTGTAATGGAACGAAAATGCAGTAATTAACTCAGTTTGAGGGAGAATGTGCTAACCAAGTTTGCCAAGAAGACTTTGAAAACGACAAAACAGTACGAATCGGCAGGTGATTTCTGAAATACGTCACCGCCTATTGTTGTGTAGGTGTGTTGAGTTCCAAATTTGATTTGTAACCACGAATTTATTCCTTAGTCGTCTCGTCTCGTCTCGTCTCGTCCCGCAGACGTTTGTCGTGCTTGCGCTGTCATATGGACCACGACCCGAGCGGCAGCGAGCGGCAGTCGAGCAAAGTCGGGACAAGTCGGGACGGGGACAGGGACAGGGATAGGAATGGTGCGAATGCACTGCAAACTTACGCAGACACCTGGTGTGAGGCGAGGCGAGGCGAGGCGAGGCGAGGCGAGGAAACCCACATCGCTACCAGTGGGCCCTCCAGCACGACACTGCCACACCCCGCACAGGCCCTCCGCTGAACACCAGGGACAAGATGCGTCCTCCGCTAGTGTCGAAGGCTGCACGCGCCCAGCGAATGACAGGGGGTGCAACGAGCAGCAGTGCGTCTCACACACGCGGCGGTGCGCCCGCCAATTCGGCCGTCACTCTGCTGGGACGCCGGGCGCGCCTCCCCGCGCCGTCCTCGAGGAACTGGCGGTTGCGGAAGGAAGCGCTTTCGTCAAATGCGGCCGAAAACTAACATTTTGTGTGTTGGGAGAAAAGCCGAACGCGAATTCTGCCGTGCTCCTACATTAGATGAGCGCCAACGGCCATACCATGATGAATACACCGGTTCTCGTCCGATCACCGAAGTTAAGCATCATCGGGCCCGGCTAGTACTTGGATGGGTGACCGCCTGGGAAACCCGGGTGCTGTTGGCTCCCTTACTGTTTTTTTTTTTTTTGTTATGTCGCCAGCCCAATTTTCAAACTACCTTTCTGTTGTGACAAAGATGCTTCCTTAAGCCTTTTAAACTACTGTAATGGTACGAAAATGCAGTAATTAACTCAGTTTGAGGGAGAATGTGCTAACCAAGTTTGCCAAGAAGACTTTGAAAACGACAAAACAGTACGAATGGGCAGGTGATTTCTGAAATACGTCACCGCCTATTGTTGTGTAGGTGTGTTGAGTTCCAAATTTGATTTGTAACCACGAATTTATTCCTTAGTCGTCTCGTCTCGTCTCGTCTCGTCCCGCAGACGTTTGTCGTGCTTGCGCTGTCATATGGACTACGACCCGAGCGGCAGCAAGCGGCAGTCGAGCAAAGTCGGGACAAGTCGGGACGGGGACAGGGACAGGGATAGGAATGGTGCGAATGCACTGCAAACTTACGCAGACACCTGGTGTGAGGCGAGGCGAGGCGAGGCGAGGCGAGGCGAGGAAACCCACATCGCTACCAGTGGGCCCTCCAGCACGACACTGCCACACCCCGCACAGGCCCTCCGCTGAACACCAGGGACAAGATGCGTCCTCCGCTAGTGTCGAAGGCTGCACGCGCCCAGCGAATGACAGGGGGTGCAACGAGCAGCAGTGCGTCTCACACACGCGGCGGTGCGCCCGCCAATTCGGCCGTCACTCTGCTGGGACGCCGGGCGCGCCTCCCCGCGCCGTCCTCGAGGAACTGGCGGTTGCGGAAGGAAGCGCTTTCGTCAAATGCGGCCGAAAACTAACATTTTGTGTGTTGGGAGAAAAGCCGAACGCGAATTCTGCCGTGCTCCTACATTAGATGAGCGCCAACGGCCATACCATGATGAATACACCGGTTCTCGTCCGATCACCGAAGTTAAGCATCATCGGGCCCGGCTAGTACTTGGATGGGTGACCGCCTGGGAAACCCGGGTGCTGTTGGCTCCCTTACTGTTTTTTTTTGTTATGTGCCAGCCCAATTTTCAAACTACCTTTCTGTTGTGACAAAGATGCTTCCTTAAGCCTTTTAAACTACTGTAATGGAACGAAAATGCAGTAATTAACTCAGTTTGAGGGAGAATGTGCTAACCAAGTTTGAAAAGAAGACTTTGCAAACGACAAAACAGTACGAATGGGCAGGTGATTTCTGAAATACGTCACCGCCTATTGTTGTGTAGGTGTGTTGAGTTCCAAATTTGATTTGTAACCACGAATTTATTCCTTAGTCGTCTCGTCTCGTCTCGTCTCGTCCCGCAGACGTTTGTCGTGCTTGCGCTGTCATATGGACTACGACCAGAGCGGCAGCGAGCGGCAGTCGAGCAAAGTCGGGACAAGTCGGGACGGGGACAGGGACAGGGATAGGAATGGTGCGAATGCACTGCAAAATTACGCAGACACCTGGTGTGAGGCGAGGCGAGGCGAGGCGAGGCGAGGCGAGGAAACCCACATCGCTACCAGTGGGCCCTCCAGCACGACACTGCCACACCCCGCACAGGCCCTCCGCTGAACACCAGGGACAAGATGCGTCCTCCGCTAGTGTCGAAGGCTGCACGCGCCCAGCGAATGACAGGGGGTGCAACGAGCAGCAGTGCGTCTCACACACGCGGCGGTGCGCCCGCCAATTCGGCCGTCACTCTGCTGGGACGCCGGGCGCGCCTCCCCGCGCCGTCCTCGAGGAACTGGCGGTTGCGGAAGGAAGCGCTTTCGTCAAATGCGGCCGAAAACTAACATTTTGTGTGTTGGGAGAAAAGCCGAACGCGAATTCTGCCGTGCTCCTACATTAGATGAGCGCCAACGGCCATACCATGATGAATACACCGGTTCTCGTCCGATCACCGAAGTTAAGCATCATCGGGCCCGGCTAGTACTTGGATGGGTGACCGCCTGGGAAACCCGGGTGCTGTTGGCTCCCTTACTGTTTTTTTTTTTTTTATGTCGCCAGCCCAATTTTCAAACTACCTTTCTGTTGTGACAAAGATGCTTCCTTAAGCCTTTTAAACTACTGTAATGGAACGAAAATGCAGTAATTAACTCAGTTTGAGGGAGAATGTGCTAACCAAGTTTGCCAAGAAGACTTTGAAAACGACAAAACAGTACGAATCGGCAGGTGATTTCTGAAATACGTCACCGCCTATTGTTGTGTAGGTGTGTTGAGTTCCAAATTTGATTTGTAACCACGAATTTATTCCTTAGTCGTCTCGTCTCGTCTCGTCTCGTCCCGCAGACGTTTGTCGTGCTTGCGCTGTCATATGGACCACGACCCGAGCGGCAGCGAGCGGCAGTCGAGCAAAGTCGGGACAAGTCGGGACGGGGACAGGGACAGGGATAGGAATGGTGCGAATGCACTGCAAACTTACGCAGACACCTGGTGTGAGGCGAGGCGAGGCGAGGCGAGGCGAGGCGAGGAAACCCACATCGCTACCAGTGGGCCCTCCAGCACGACACTGCCACACCCCGCACACGCCCTCCGCTGAACACCAGGGACAAGATGCGTCCTCCGCTAGTGTCGAAGGCTGCACGCGCCCAGCGAATGACAGGGGGTGCAACGAGCAGCAGTGCGTCTCACACACGCGGCGGTGCGCCCGCCAATTCGGCCGTCACTCTGCTGGGACGCCGGGCGCGCCTCCCCGCGCCGTCCTCGAGGAACTGGCGGTTGCGGAAGGAAGCGCTTTCGTCAAATGCGGCCGAAAACTAACATTTTGTGTGTTGGGAGAAAAGCCGAACGCGAATTCTGCCGTGCTCCTACATTAGATGAGCGCCAACGGCCATACCATGATGAATACACCGGTTCTCGTCCGATCACCGAAGTTAAGCATCATCGGGCCCGGCTAGTACTTGGCTGGCTGCCCGCCTGGCAACACCTCGGTGCCGAGCGAGCAGTGTTTTCCTTGTGCGACTTGGCCGGCGGCGCCTCGCGTGTCGTCTGCTTACTTTGCCACGTGGCTTTCTTTCTACTGAACTGTAAGTAATGGATATTCTTTACGATGATAGTGAAGAGCGACAGAACAATGTTCAGTGTGAATTCGAACGTTCCGTCGAGAAACCCTCGGCTTTTGAGATCCATCGTTGGTTAATTGAGGATTTGTTGTTGTCTACTAATGACGTACTCGGTATTCAGTTCGATACTTTCTTAAATTCTGTGTTCTTAAAACTCAAATCTTCCGATCTGTGTGATGCTGTAGTTTCTGTTAATGACGGTGTTCGCAAATTTCGACACCTTAACGGAAATATTAGTAATGTCACTGTGTCTCACGCTGGTTTTGGTCTTCGACATATACGGATATTTAACCTTCCGTTTGAAATACGTAATGACACTATTTCTCGTCACTTGCGGCCATATGGCACTGTTTTATCTGTCGTGAAGGAGAAATGGTCGTCTGCGTATATATTTCAAGTCGAGAACGGTGTGCGCAGTGTTAAGATGGTGGTTAGGCAGCATATTCCGTCTTTTATTTTGGTAAACGGTCACCGTGCGTTTGTCACGTACAGTGGCCAGCCACAAACTTGCTCCTTTTGTAATGGTGTTGGCCATTATAGGCAGGATTGTCCGAAGCGAAAACGGCCTGTTCAGCTACCGCTTGAGGCCGATTTGCAAGGAGTTAGTTTTGCTTCCGTCGCCGCAACGGTCTTGGGTTCCGCCCCCCCCGCGCCCGCGCGGCGTGCGGCAGATGTTAATCTTGCTGCCGCCGCGGAAGCGATGGATGTGTCTGCTGATCATAGTGTCTCTGCTGTTGCGACTACCGGCCAGGACTCTTTGTCCACGGTTTCGGAAAACGTGCCTGCTGTTGTTCAACCGGTTGTGGGTGCTGTTGTGTCGGAGACAGTCTCTGACTCCGTGCCGCAGTCGGTAACCGATGTTGTTTCGCGCCCTAATTCGGACTCTGTTGCCCCCACTGTGTCGCAGGCGGAGCCCTCTCCTTCTGTACCTGCACCCGTCGTTGCACTTTCTGACGTTTCTGAGCCTCTTCCTGTTGCGGAATCGAGCGATGTTTTTGTGGAACCAAAACCGCAGCGGGATGAAGCTCGTTCTCGCAGTTCCAGTAGGCAACGCTTCCGCAGTGCCAGTAGCTCCCCTTCCTACGACAGAGGTTTAGCGCGAGGTGACCGTAGTCCGTCCCCAGTAGGGCGCCCCCCCGCCTCTTCTTGGGCGTCGCAACGCCGCGCCGGGCGGCGCGACCTCGACGTGGAGCTACGGCCGCCTCAGGCTGCCGGCTCCGGGCGTCAGCCGCCGCGCAAACAACAACAACAGCAGCAGCGTGCCTCCTCTCGCCACGCACAGTCAGCTGATCTGAGTGTTGCAGCGCAGCAACGTGACGTTGCTGTTCGCCATCTACGGACTGTGTTAAGTCAACCCGCCTCTGTAGATGTGCCTGTTTTAGCGCCAGACACGGTTTCGGCTGTGACTGCGGCATCTCTGTCGACTAAACGGAAGGCAGAGGATGTACACCGTCGTCGCGCTGGTCCTTCTATTCACGACCGCGTGTCGGTGCCTTCTTCCGACGTGGAGATGTCCGTTAAGGATTCTGTGTCGGTCGCTTCTGGCGTGACGGCTACTGCCACCCTGCCGCCCCTCTCCCCCTTCGAGCCTTCGGAGTGGGCGAAGGATGTTGTGGAGGGTGGGGAGACGTAGTGTGTGTCCTGTGTGCCCCCTCCCCTGTCGCGCACCTGCACCTCCCGTGTTTTATGTGTGTTTTACTTTTGTGTGTGTCTTTTAATTGTGTGAGTCTATGACTTACGATTTTAGCCAGTGGAATGTTGTCACCATTAATCTTAACAAATTGAGTCACCCGTGTAAGATACTGGCTTTTAAGAACTTTTTACGTGATCACCACTGCCATGTTGTGTTTTTACAAGAGGTGACGCGTGATGCCCTTGTCTTTTTACACGATTTTAGTGACTTTACTGTTATTGACAATGTTTTACCGGATCACAGTACAGGAACTGCCATTTTAGTACGTTCTGACCTCGCTATTTCAAATGTTGCTATTTTACCTAATGGTCGTGCCGTTAGTTGCACTATACTGGGCGTTGTATTTGTTAACGTCTATGCTCCGTCTGGGAACGATAAGCCGGCGAGGGCTGTTTTTTATGGGCAGGAATTGTGTGCGCTGTTACACCGGAATGTGGATGCTTTAGTTGTAGGCGGCGATTTTAATTGCGTTTTAGATGTTGTTGATCAGGTGCCTCGTCCTAACATTTGTCGCGAGCTCGGCGACTTGGTTCGCAGTTTTCAGCTCGTTGATACGTGGCGTGTTTTAAACCCTGATGTTACGCATTTTACTCATTTTTATCCCACGGGGCACAGCCGCCTGGACAGAATTTACGTTTCTGCCCCGCTTTCTGCCCGTATTTGCCGCACGGAAATGTTTCCCGTGCTGTTTTCTGATCATTCCGGTTACCTTTGTCAGCTTTTATTGCCTAGATTTTGTGTTCCCAGGCGAAAGAATTTGTGGAAATTTAATTGTGCATTATTGAACGACGACCATTTTGTGACGTGTTTTACCAATCTGTGGCAGAAATTGCTCGGGTCCAAGCGAGGTGACTGTAGTGTGCTGGAGTGGTGGGTCGGGGAGGCCAAGCCGGTGATCAGGCGGTTTTTAATGGATTTTAGCCGCGAGGCGGCTCGGTGGCGTCGCGCTACCGCCCGCTTCCATCAGGCGTGTTTACAAGACCTCGCGCTGCGCGTGACGTCACAGCCTGCCTTGCTGCCCGCTTTTAAGCAGTTCCAGCGTAAGCTTCTCGCTGATTTGCGTGCTGTTAGTGGCGGTGTCGTCGTCCGCAGCCAGCCTGCGGGGGTTGTGGATGGCGAACCATTGTCGCTTTATCATCTGCATAGGGAACGCAGGCGGCGCGCCCGTCTGCACATCGGTACCTGGAAACAGTGCGACGGTAGACGGACTACTGTCCAGTCCGACATTGAGCGGGATGTTTTTACTCATTTTAGTTCCCTTTTCCGTGCGCTGGATGTTGATTGTAATGCGTTGCGGGATTTTTTACACGTCATACCTCATGTTTTAACTCGTACGGATAGGACGCTTTTAAATGCTGCTTATGTACCTGACGACCTGTACGATGCTATCCGACGAAGCCCTAAAAGTAAATCGCCTGGTCCCGACGGCATTCCTGCTGAATTTTATCTGAAATTTTATGATCTTTTTCGTGATGTTTTTGTGGCTCTTTTAAATGAAATACGGGATGGTGCTGTTATCCCTGCTGCGTTTGAGGAGGGGGTAGTGAAATTGGTTCCCAAATCGACTGCGACGCCCTGCATTGACGCTGTTCGGCCGATCACTTTACTGAACGCCGATTTTAAGATTGTAACGCGATGCGTGGCTCAACGCCTTAAAGTTGTTTTACCGTCGGTCCTCAGTGATAGTCAATCATGTGCGGTGCAGGGTCGAAACATTTTTGATGCCGTCCTCGCCTATCGCGACTGTATCGGTTTTGTTAAAAGTGCGAGACTGCCGACAGCTGCCATCTTCTTAATTGATTTCAAAAATGCTTTCGATCGCATTAGCCATGTGTACCTCCGCCAGGTTCTTGTGCGGATGGGCTTCGGTTTTAAGTTTACGACTGTGGTAAAGCATCTTTTACAGAATGCGACGTCACGTGTTAGTGTCAATGGCCACTTGACGCCAGCTTTCCGTGTTGGGCGCTCGGTGCGGCAGGGGTGTCCCCTTTCAATGGCCCTTTTTTCTGTAGCTTTAGATCCGTTGCTGCGAATTATCGGCCGCGACTGCCGCGGCATTCAGATAGGGACGCACCGACTCATTTGCAAGGCATACGCCGACGATCTTGGTGTTTTTCTTGGCCATTCTGATGACGTTGACACTTTATATGGCGCACTGCAACGCTTTGAAAAAGCCACAGGTGCCGTTGTCAACCCAGCTAAGACTGTTTGTTTGCCTCTTACACCCCGCGCACGGTCCATACAGCGGAGCTGGTTCTGTGTCCGCGAACAGCACAAAGTCCTGGGCGTGCTGTTTTCTTCTCATCCACAACGGATGGAAGCGCTCAATTGGCGGTCCACGCTGCATAAGGTGCGCGCCGTTGCCAAGATCTATGCGGCTCGCACGTTGGCGCTTCGTGACAAGGTGGCCTTGATCAATACTAACATTCTGGCCAGGGTGTGGTACCTCGCGCAGGTCCTTCCACTGCCTCGGCAGTTGGAACGTGCCCTCAAGCAGGCGGTGTATTGGTTTTTATGGCGAGGTGACATTTTTAAAGTCTCGTATGACACCTGTACTCTCAGCCCGACAGATGGTGGTTTGGGTTTAGTAGATCTTCGCGCGAAGTGCTCTGCTCTCCTTTGGAAACGGACCACCGTTGTTATGGAGAGGGCCCCGAACGGAACCACTGCGGCGGTCTTTAGTATGTATCGTCCTCTATCAGTGGAGGCGCCGGTGAATGTCTCGCACATTCCCTATTTTCTTAATTATGTGCGTCGTTACTATATGGACAACAGCTACCTCGCGCTATGTGACGTTCCCAGCCTTCGAGTCTGCGACGTCGTTTCTGCTTTCCGTGGATCACCTGTGCGTTGTAAGTGGGAGTATCGGCTACCGTGGTATAATTGGGTCACGGTATGGAAAAATCTTGCCAGCCGTGTTCTTCCTCCCTCTGTGCACGCCGTGTGGTACAAGGTTGTGCATCGTACCTTCCCAACGAATGCGAAGCTCCATTCTATCAACCTCATCTCGTCTGGAGCTTGCGAACTGTGTGATGCGGAAGATACTCTTGAACACCGTTTCGTGTGTGGACATTTTTGCAGTGTTTGGGATGCCGCCAGAGATATGATTCGCCTCATCAATCGAGTGGATACGCGTTCAGTCTTGCCGACCGATGCTTTAATTCCTCAATGCGTCGCCTACCCGAATACTAAGAAGAATGCTACGGTGTGGCTCCTGGGTCATACCGTTTTTGCGATGTTTAACCTGAAACTAACTACTGAATTGGACTTTCTCACCTATTTATGGACTCAGCATGAACAAACTGAAGCTTTGCCTGGCTATCGTGCTACTTTTGCAAATTTTTTGAAGGTTGCACTTGCTCATGCCTTTTCCCGGATGTCGGTGGATGCTTAACATGTTTATGACGATTTGGTATACTATTCTATTTTGACCGCTCAAGCTGTGTTTTTCAAGGAACGAACATTTATGGAAATACGTGTACTCGGAGGAACTCTTTTTTTTTTCTTATTTGTGTATTTTTTTATTTCCGGTACAGTTTACCTTTTTCTTGTTTCTGATTTTTATGCTGTGGACATCGGCACTTTTATTTAAGAGCACTGGTTTTCTCCTGTAGGTCTCCCATGTGGCGGCAGTGATATTTTTAATTTTTCACTAGTGTTACCACGCAGTGCCTTTCATTTTTTTGTTTTTTTTTTTTTTTTTTTTTTTTTTTTTTCCTTTTCGATTCACTTGTCCACCTGATGGACTTTACCCCTCAGTTTTACTGGTGTGGAACTTTCCCGGTAATAGTGACACTAAGGACGTGGTTTTTTTCTACTGGATTTTGTTTCCCTGGCGGAGTCATTGTATCCATGCAGAAGATTGTTGGCTTATGGTTTTTTTTTTTTTTTTGCTCTTGCCGCTTTTTCCCGACGGACGTCGACCGTTTTAAGGACACCAACGGGGGATACTGATTTTTTCGTCCGTTCGTCGTGGGACATGGAGTCAACAGCACCTTTATAGCTCATGAAGCTCGCCAATAGAAGGCATTTTGTGGAGAGCGACACGGCCGGGCTATAAGGGGAGATGGGAGGCCCGTTAGAATGAAAAAAAAAAAAAAAACAAAAAAAAAAAAAAAAAAAAAAAAAAAAAGAAAAAAAAAAAATAAAAAAAAATGAAAATAAAAAAAAAAAAAAAAAAGGTGCTGTTGGCTCTATCTAATTTTTTCATTTTTACGTCGCTACACCTGCCAGCCCTCTTTTCATACTAACTAGAAAGAAAAAAAAAAAAAAAAAGGTGCTGTTGGCTCCCTTCCTGTTTTTTTTTTGTCATGTCGCCAGCCCAATTTTCAAACTACCTTTCTGTTGTGACAAAGATGCTTCCTTAAGCCTTTTAAACTACTGTAATGGTACGAAAATGCAGTAATTAACTCAGTTTGAGGGAGAATGTGCTAACCAAGTTTGCCAAGAAGACTTTGAAAACGACAAAACACTACGAATCGGCAGGTGATTTCTGAAATACGTCACCGCCTATTGTTGTGTAGGAGTGTAGAGTTCCAAATTTGATTTGTAACCACGAATTTATTCCTTAGTCGTCTCGTCTCGTCTCGTCTCGTCTCGTCCCGCAGACGTTTGTCGTGCTTGCGCTGTCATATGGACCACGACCCGAGCGGCAGCGAGCGGCAGTCGAGCAAAGTCGGGACAAGTCGGGACGGGGACAGGGACAGGGATAGGAATGGTGCGAATGCACTGCAAACTACGCAGACACCTGGTGTGAGAAGAGGCGAGGCGAGGCGAGGCGAGGCGAGGCGAGGCGAGGCGAGGAAGCCCACATCGCTACCAGTGGGCCCTCCAGCACGACACTGCCACACCCCGCACAGGCCCTCCGCTGAACACCAGGGACAAGATGCGTCCTCCGCTAGTGTCGAAGGCTACACGCGCCCAGCGAATGACAGGGGGTGCAACGAGCAGCAGTGCGTCTCACACACGCGGCGGTGCGCCCGCCAATTCGGCCGTCACTCTGCTGGGACGCCGGGCGCGCCTCCCCGCGCCGTCCTCGAGGAACTGGCGGTTGCGGAAGGAAGCGCTTTCGTCAAATGCGGCCGAAAACTAACATTTTGTGTGTTGGGAGAAAAGCCGAACGCGAATTCTGCCGTGCTCCTACATTAGATGAGCGCCAACGGCCATACCATGATGAATACACCGGTTCTCGTCCGATCACCAAAGTTAAGCATCATCGGGCCCGGCTAGTACTTGGATGGGTGACCGCCTGGGGAAACCCGGGTGCTGTTGGCTCCCTTCCCGTTTTTTTTTTTGTTATGTCGCCAGCCCAATTTTCAAACTACGTTTCTGTTGTGACAAAGATGCTTCCTTAAGCCTTTTAAACTACTGTAATGGTACGAAAATGCAGTAATTAACTCAGTTTGAGGGAGAATGTGCTAACCAAGTTTGCCAAGAAGACTTTGAAAACGACAAAACACTACGAATCGGCAGGTGATTTCTGAAATACGTCACCGCCTATTGTTGTGTAGGAGTGTAGAGTTCCAAATTTGATTTGTAACCACGAATTTATTCCTTAGTCGTCTCGTCTCGTCTCGTCTCGTCTCGTCCCGCAGACGTTTGTCGTGCTTGCGCTGTCATATGGACCACGACCCGAGCGGCAGTCGAGCAAAGTCGGGACAAGTCGGGACGGGGACAGGGACAGGGATAGGAATGGTGCGAATGCACTGCAAACTACGCAGACACCTGGTGTGAGAAGAGGCGAGGCGAGGCGAGGCGAGGCGAGGCGAGGCGAGGAAGCCCACATCGCTACCAGTGGGCCCTCCAGCACGACACTGCCACACCCCGCACAGGCCCTCCGCTGAACACCAGGGACAAGATGCGTCCTCCGCTAGTGTCGAAGGCTACACGCGCCCAGCGAATGACAGGGGGTGCAACGAGCAGCAGTGCGTCTCACACACGCGGCGGTGCGCCCGCCAATTCGGCCGTCCCTCTGCTGGGACGCCGGGCGCGCCTCCCCGCGCCGTCCTCGAGGAACTGGCGGTTGCGGAAGGAAGCGCTTTCGTCAAATGCGGCCGAAAACTAACATTTTGTGTGTTGGGAGAAAAGCCGAACGCGAATTCTGCCGTGCTCCTACATTAGATGAGCGCCAACGGCCATACCATGATGAATACACCGGTTCTCGTCCGATCACCAAAGTTAAGCATCATCGGGCCCGGCTAGTACTTGGATGGGTGACCGCCTGGGGAAACCCGGGTGCTGTTGGCTCCCTTCCCGTTTTTTTTTTGTTATGTCGCCAGCCCAATTTTCAAACTACGTTTCTGTTGTGACAAAGATGCTTCCTTAAGCCTTTTAAACTACTGTAATGGTACGAAAATGCAGTAATTAACTCAGTTTGAGGGAGAATGTGCTAACCAAGTTTGCCAAGAAGACTTTGAAAACGACAAAACAGTACGAATTGGCAAGTGATTTCTGAAATACGTCACCGCCTATTGTTGTGTAGGAATGTAGAGTTCCAAATTTGATTTGTAACCACGAATTTATTCCTTAGTCGTCTCGTCTCGTCTCGTCTCGTCCCGCAGACGTTTGTCGTGCTTGCGCTGTCATATGGACCACGACCCGAGCGGCAGCGAGCGGCAGTCGAGCAAAGTCGGGACAAGTCGGGACGGGGACAGGGACAGGGATAGGAATGGTGCGAATGCACTGCAAACTACGCAGACACCTGGTGTGAGAAGAGGCGAGGCGAGGCGAGGCGAGGCGAGGAAGCCCACATCGCTACCAGTGGGCCCTCCAGCACGACACTGCCACACCCCGCACAGGCCCTCCGCTGAACACCAGGGACAAGATGCGTCCTCCGCTAGTGTCGAAGGCTACACGCGCCCAGCGAATGACAGGGGGTGCAACGAGCAGCAGTGCGCCTCACACACGCGGCGGTGCGCCCGCCAATTCGGCCGTCACTCTGCTGGGACGCCGGGCGCGCCTCCCCGCGCCGTCCACGAGGAACTGGCGGTTGCGGAAGGAAGCGCTTTCGTCAAATGCGGCCGAAAACTAACATTTTGTGTGTTGGGAGAAAAGCCGAACGCGAATTCTGCCGTGCTCCTACATTAGATGAGCGCCAACGGCCATACCATGATGAATACACCGGTTCTCGTCCGATCACCAAAGTTAAGCATCATCGGGCCCGGCTAGTACTTGGATGGGTGACCGCCTGGGGAAACCCGGGTGCTGTTGGCTCCCTTCCCGTTTTTTTTTTTTGTTATGTCGCCAGCCCAATTTTCAAACTACGTTTCTGTTGTGACAAAGATGCTTCCTTAAGCCTTTTAAACTACTGTAATGGTACGAAAATGCAGTAATTAACTCAGTTTGAGGGAGAATGTGCTAACCAAGTTTGCCAAGAAGACTTTGAAAACGACAAAACAGTACGAATTGGCAGGTGATTTCTGAAATACGTCACCGCCTATTGTTGTGTAGGAATGTAGAGTTCCAATTTTGATTTGTAACCACGAATTTATTCCTTAGTCGTCTCGTCTCGTCTCGTCTCGTCCCGCAGACGTTTGTCGTGCTTGCGCTGTCATATGGACCACGACCCGAGCGGCAGCGAGCGGCAGTCGAGCAAAGTCGGGACAAGTCGGGACGGGGACAGGGACAGGGATAGGAATGGTGCGAATGCACTGCAAACTACGCAGACACCTGGTGTGAGAAGAGGCGAGGCGAGGCGAGGCGAGGCGAGGAAGCCCACATCGCTACCAGTGGGCCCTCCAGCACGACACTGCCACACCCCGCACAGGCCCTCCGCTGAACACCAGGGACAAGATGCGTGCTCCGCTAGTGTCGAAGGCTGCACGCGCCCAGCGAATGACAGGGGGTGCAACGAGCAGCAGTGCGTCTCACACACGCGGCGGTGCGCCCGCCAATTCGGCCGTCACTCTGCTGGGACGCCGGGCGCGCCTCCCCGCGCCGTCCTCGAGGAACTGGCGGTTGCGGAAGGAAGCGCTTTCGTCAAATGCGGCCGAAAACTAACATTTTGTGTGTTGGGAGAAAAGCCGAACGCGAATTCTGCCGTGCTCCTACATTAGATGAGCGCCAACGGCCATACCATGATGAATACACCGGTTCTCGTCCGATCACCGAAGTTAAGCATCATCGGGCCCGGCTATTACTTGGATGGGTGACCGCCTGGGAAACCCGGGTGCTGTTGGCTCCCTACCTGTTTTTTTTTTTTTTGTAATGTCGCCAGCCCAATTTTCAAACTACCTTTCTGTTGTGACAAAGATGCTTCCTTAAGCCTTTTAAACTACTGTAATGGTACGAAAATGCAGTAATTAACTCAGTTTGAGGGAGAATGTGCTAACCAAGTTTGCCAAGAAGACTTTGAAAACGACAAAACAGTACGAATCGGCAGGTGATTTCTGAAATACGTCACCGCCTATTGTTGTGTAGGAGTGTAGAGTTCCAAATTTGATTTGTAACCACGAATTTATTCCTTAGTCGTCTCGTCTCGTCTCGTCTCGTCTCGTCCCGCAGACGTTTGTCGTGCTTGCGCTGTCATATGGACCACGACCCGAGCGGCAGCGAGCGGCAGTCGAGCAAAGTCGGGACAAGTCGGGACGGGGACAGGGACAGGGATAGGAATGGTGCTAATGCACTGCAAACTACGCAGACACCTGGTGTGAGGCGAGGCGAGCCGAGGCGAGGCGAGGCGAGGCGAAGCGAGGAAGCCCACATCGCTACCAGTGGGCCCTCCAGCACGACATTGCCACACCCCGCACAGGCCCTCCGCTGAACACCAGGGACAAGGTGCGTCCTCCGCTAGTGTCGAAGGCTGCACGCGCCCAGCGAATGACAGGGGGTGCAACGAGCAGCAGTGCGTCTCACACACGCGGCGGTGCGCCCGCCAATTCGGCCGTCACTCTGCTGGGACGCCGGGCGCGCCTCCCCGCGCCGTCCTCGAGGAACTGGCGGTTGCGGAAGGAAGCGCTTTCGTCAAATGCGGCCGAAAACTAACATTTTGTGTGTTGGGAGAAAAGCCGAACGCGAATTCTGCCGTGCTCCTACATTAGATGGGCGCCAACGGCCATACCATAATGTATACACCGGTTCTCGTCCGATCACCGAAGTTAAGCATCATCGGGCCCGGCTAGTACTTGGATGGGTGACCGCCTGGGAAACCCGGGTGCTGTTGGCTCCCTTCCCGTTTTTTTTTTTTGTTATGTCGCCAGCCCAATTTTCAAACTACGTTTCTGTTGTGACAAAGATGCTTCCTTAAGCCTTTTAAAGTACTGTAATGGTACGAAAATGCAGTAATTAACTCAGTTTGAGGGAGAATGTGCTAACCAAGTTTGCCAAGAAGACTTTGAAAACGACAAAACAGTACGAATTGGCAGGTGATTTCTGAAATACGTCACCGCCTATTGTTGTGTAGGAATGTAGAGTTCCAAATTTGATTTGTAACCACGAATTTATTCCTTAGTCGTTTCGTCTCGTCTCGTCTCGTCCCGCAGACGTTTGTCGTGCTTGCGCTGTCATATGGACCACGACCCGAGCGGCAGCGAGCGGCAGTCGAGCAAAGTCGGGACAAGTCGGGACGGGGACAGGGACAGGGATAGGAATGGTGCGAATGCACTGCAAACTACGCAGACACCTGGTGTGAGAAGAGGCGAGGCGAGGCGAAGCGAGGCGAGGAAGCCCACATCGCTACCAGTGGGCCCTCCAGCACGACACTGCCACACCCCGCACAGGCCCTCCGCTGAACACCAGGGACAAGATGCGTCCTCCGCTAGTGTCGAAGGCTACACGCGCCCAGCGAATGACAGGGGGTGCAACGAGCAGCAGTGCGCCTCACACACGCGGCGGTGCGCCCGCCAATTCGGCCGTCACTCTGCTGGGACGCCGGGCGCGCCTCCCCGCGCCGTCCTCGAGGAACTGGCGGTTGCGGAAGGAAGCGCTTTCGTCAAATGCGGCCGAAAACTAACATTTTGTGTGTTGGGAGAAAAGCCGAACGCGAATTCTGCCGTGCTCCTACATTAGATGAGCGCCAACGGCCATACCATGATGAATACACCGGTTCTCGTCCGATCACCAAAGTTAAGCATCATCGGGCCCGGCTAGTACTTGGATGGGTGACCGCCTGGGGAAACCCGGGTGCTGTTGGCTCCCTTCCCGTTTTTTTTTTTGTTATGTCGCCAGCCCAATTTTCAAACTACGTTTCTGTTGTGACAAAGATGCTTCCTTAAGCCTTTTAAACTACTGTAATGGTACGAAAACGCAGTAATTAACTCAGTTTGAGGGAGAATGTGCTAACCAAGTTTGCCAAGAAGACTTTGAAAACGACAAAACAGTACGAATTGGCAGGTGATTTCTGAAATACGTCACCGCCTATTGTTGTGTAGGAATGTAGAGTTCCAAATTTGATTTGTAACCACGAATTTATTCCTTAGTCGTCTCGTCTCGTCTCGTCTCGTCCCGCAGACGTTTGTCGTGCTTGCGCTGTCATATGGACCACGACCCGAGCGGCAGCGAGCGGCAGTCGAGCAAAGTCGGGACAAGTCGGGACGGGGACAGGGACAGGGATAGGAATGGTGCGAATGCACTGCAAACTACGCAGACACCTGGTGTGAGAAGAGGCGAGGCGAGGCGAGGCGAGGCGAGGAAGCCCACATCGCTACCAGTGGGCCCTCCAGCACGACACTGCCACACCCCGCACAGGCCCACCGCTGAACACCAGGGACAAGATGCGTCCTCCGCTAGTGTCGAAGGCTACACGCGCCCAGCGAATGACAGGGGTTGCAACGAGCAGCAGTGCGCCTCACACACGCGGCGGTGCGCCCGCCAATTCGGCCGTCACTCTGCTGGGACGCCGGGCGCGCCTCCCCGCGCCGTCCTCGAGGAACTGGCGGTTGCGGAAGGAAGCGCTTTCGTCAAATGCGGCCGAAAACTAACATTTTGTGTGTTGGGAGAAAAGCCGAATGCGAATTCTGCCGTGCTCCTACATTAGATGAGCGCCAACGGCCATACCATGATGAATACACCGGTTCTCGTCCGATCACCAAAGTTAAGCATCATCGGGCCCGGCTAGTACTTGGATGGGTGACCGCCTGGGGAAACCCGGGTGCTGTTGGCTCCCTTCCCGTTTTTTTTTTGTTATGTCGCCAGCCCAATTTTCAAACTACGTTTCTGTTGTGACAAAGATGCTTCCTTAAGCCTTTTAAACTACTGTAATGGTACGAAAATGCAGTAATTAACTCAGTTTGAGGGAGAATGTGCTAACCAAGTTTGCCAAGAAGACTTTGAAAACGACAAAACAGTACGAATTGGCAGGTGATTTCTGAAATACGTCACCGCCTATTGTTGTGTAGGAATGTAGAGTTCCAAATTTGATTTGTAACCACGAATTTATTCCTTAGTCGTCTCGTCTCGTCTCGTCTCGTCCCGCAGACGTTTGTCGTGCTTGCGCTGTCATATGGACCACGACCCGAGCGGCAGCGAGCGGCAGTCGAGCAAAGTCGGGACAAGTCGGGACGGGGACAGGGACAGGGATAGGAATGGTGCGAATGCACTGCAAACTACGCAGACACCTGGTGTGAGGCGAGGCGAGCCGAGGCGAGGCGAGGCGAGGCGAAGCGAGGAAGCCCACATCGCTACCAGTGGGCCCTCCAGCACGACATTGCCACACCCCGCACAGGCCCTCCGCTGAACACCAGGGACAAGGTGCGTCCTCCGCTAGTGTCGAAGGCTGCACGCGCCCAGCGAATGACAGGGGGTGCAACGAGCAGCAGTGCGTCTCACACACGCGGCGGTGCGCCCGCCAATTCGGCCGTCACTCTGCTGGGACGCCGGGCGCGCCTCCCCGCGCCGTCCTCGAGGAACTGGCGGTTGCGGAAGGAAGCGCTTTCGTCAAATGCGGCCGAAAACTAACATTTTGTGTGTTGGGAGAAAAGCCGAACGCGAATTCTGCCGTGCTCCTACATTAGATGGGCGCCAACGGCCATACCATGATGTATACACCGGTTCTCGTCCGATCACCGAAGTTAAGCATCATCGGGCCCGGCTAGTACTTGGATGGGTGACCGCCTGGGAAACCCGGGTGCTGTTGGCTCCCTTCCCGTTTTTTTTTTTTTGTTATGTCGCCAGCCCAATTTTCAAACTACGTTTCTGTTGTGACAAAGATGCTTCCTTAAGCCTTTTAAAGTACTGTAATGGTACGAAAATGCAGTAATTAACTCAGTTTGAGGGAGAATGTGCTAACCAAGTTTGCCAAGAAGACTTTGAAAACGACAAAACAGTACGAATTGGCAGGTGATTTCTGAAATACGTCACCGCCTATTGTTGTGTAGGAATGTAGAGTTCCAAATTTGATTTGTAACCACGAATTTATTCCTTAGTCGTCTCGTCTCGTCTCGTCTCGTCCCGCAGACGTTTGTCGTGCTTGCGCTGTCATATGGACCACGACCCGAGCGGCAGCGAGCGGCAGTCGAGCAAAGTCGGGACAAGTCGGGACGGGGACAGGGACAGGGATAGGAATGGTGCGAATGCACTGCAAACTACGCAGACACCTGGTGTGAGGCGAGGCGAGCCGAGGCGAGGCGAGGCGAGGCGAAGCGAGGAAGCCCACATCGCTACCAGTGGGCCCTCCAGCACGACATTGCCACACCCCGCACAGGCCCTCCGCTGAACACCAGGGACAAGGTGCGTCCTCCGCTAGTGTCGAAGGCTGCACGCGCCCAGCGAATGACAGGGGGTGCAACGAGCCGCAGTGCGTCTCACACACGCGGCGGTGCGCCCGCCAATTCGGCCGTCACTCTGCTGGGACGCCGGGCGCGCCTCCCCGCGCCGTCCTCGAGGAACTGGCGGTTGCGGAAGGAAGCGCTTTCGTCAAATGCGGCCGAAAACTAACATTTTGTGTGTTGGGAGAAAAGCCGAACGCGAATTCTGCCGTGCTCCTACATTAGATGGGCGCCAACGGCCATACCATGATGTATACACCGGTTCTCGTCCGATCACCGAAGTTAAGCATCATCGGGCCCGGCTAGTACTTGGATGGGTGACCGCCTGGGAAACCCGGGTGCTGTTGGCTCCCTTCCCGTTTTTTTTTTTTGTTATGTCGCCAGCCCAATTTTCAAACTACGTTTCTGTTGTGACAAAGATGCTTCCTTAAGCCTTTTAAACTACTGTAATGGTACGAAAATGCAGTAATTAACTCAGTTTGAGGGAGAATGTGCTAACCAAGTTTGCCAAGAAGACTTTGAAAACGACAAAACAGTACGAATTGGCAGGTGATTTCTGAAATACGTCACCGCCTATTGTTGTGTAGGAATGTAGAGTTCCAAATTTGATTTGTAACCACGAATTTATTCCTTAGTCGTCTCGTCTCGTCTCGTCTCGTCCCGCAGACGTTTGTCGTGCTTGCGCTGTCATATGGACCACGACCCGAGCGGCAGCGAGCGGCAGTCGAGCAAAGTCGGGACAAGTCGGGACGGGGACAGGGACAGGGATAGGAATGGTGCGAATGCACTGCAAACTACGCAGACACCTGGTGTGAGGCGAGGCGAGCCGAGGCGAGGCGAGGCGAGGCGAAGCGAGGAAGCCCACATCGCTACCAGTGGGCCCTCCAGCACGACATTGCCACACCCCGCACAGGCCCTCCGCTGAACACCAGGGACAAGGTGCGTCCTCCGCTAGTGTCGAAGGCTGCACGCGCCCAGCGAATGACAGGGGGTGCAACGAGCAGCAGTGCGTCTCACACACGCGGCGGTGCGCCCGCCAATTCGGCCGTCACTCTGCTGGGACGCCGGGCGCGCCTCCCCGCGCCGTCCTCGAGGAACTGGCGGTTGCGGAAGGAAGCGCTTTCGTCAAATGCGGCCGAAAACTAACATTTTGTGTGTTGGGAGAAAAGCCGAACGCGAATTCTGCCGTGCTCCTACATTAGATGGGCGCCAACGGCCATACCATGATGTATACACCGGTTCTCGTCCGATCACCGAAGTTAAGCATCATCGGGCCCGGCTAGTACTTGGATGGGTGACCGCCTGGGAAACACGGGTGCTGTTGGCTCCCTTCCTGTTTTTTTTTTTTTGTAATGTCGCCAGCCCAATTTTCAAACTACCTTTCTGTTGTGACAAAGATGCTTCCTTAAGCCTTTTAAACTACTGTAATGGTACGAAAATGCAGTAATTAACTCAGTTTGAGGGAGAATGTGCTAACCAAGTTTGCCAAGAAGACTTTGAAAACGACAAAACAGTACGAATCGGCAGGTGATTTCTGAAATACGTCACCGCCTATTGTTGTGTAGGAGTGTAGAGTTCCAAATTTGATTTGTAACCACGAATTTATTCCTTAGTCGTCTCGTCTCGTCTCGTCTCGTCTCGTCCCGCAGACGTTTGTCGTGCTTGCGCTGTCATATGGACCACGACCCGAGCGGCAGCGAGCGGCAGTCGAGCAAAGTCGGGACAAGTCGGGACGGGGACAGGGACAGGGATAGGAATGGTGCGAATGCACTGCAAACTACGCAGACACCTGGTGTGAGGCGCGGCGTGGCGAGGCGAGGCGAGGCGAGGAAGCCCACATCGCTACCAGTGGGCCCTCCAGCACGACACTGCCACACCCCGCACAGGCCCTCTGCTGAACACCAGGGACAAGATGCGTCCTCCGCTAGTGTCGAAGGCTGCACGCGCCCAGCGAATGACAGGGGGTGCAACGAGCAGCAGTGCGTCTCACACACGCGGCGGTGCGCCCGCCAATTCGGCCGTCACTCTGCTGGGACGCCGGGCGCGCCTCCCCGCGCCGTCCTCGAGGAACTGGCGGTTGCGGAAGGAAGCGCTTTCGTCAAATGCGGCCGAAAACTAACATTTTGTGTGTTGGGAGAAAAGCCGAACGCGAATTCTGCCGTGCTCCTACATTAGATGGGCGCCAACGGCCATACCATGATGTATACACCGGTTCTCGTCCGATCACCGAAGTTAAGCATCATCGGGCCCGGCTAGTACTTGGATGGGTGACCGCCTGGGAAACACGGGTGCTGTTGGCTCCCTTCCTGTTTTTTTTTTTTTTTGTAATGTCGCCAGCCCAATTTTCAAACTACCTTTCTGTTGTGACAAAGATGCTTCCTTAAGCCTTTTAAACTACTGTAATGGTACGAAAATGCAGTAATTAACTCAGTTTGAGGGAGAATGTGCTAACCAAGTTTGCCAAGAAGACTTTGAAAACGACAAAACAGTACGAATCGGCAGGTGATTTCTGAAATACGTCACCGCCTATTGTTGTGTAGGAATGTAGAGTTCCAAATTTGATTTGTAACCACGAATTTATTCCTTAGTCGTCTCGTCTCGTCTCGTCTCGTCCCGCAGACGTTTGTCGTGCTTGCGCTGTCATATGGACCACGACCCGAGCGGCAGCGAGCGGCAGTCGAGCAAAGTCGGGACAAGTCGGGACAGGGACAGGGACAGGGATAGGAATGGTGCGAATGCACTGCAAACTACGCAGACACCTGGTGTGAGAAGAGGCGAGGCGAGGCGAGGCGAGGCGAGGAAGCCCACATCGCTATCAGTGGGCCCTCCAGCACGACACTGCCACACCCCGCACAGGCCCTCCGCTGAACACCAGGGACAAGATGCGTCCTCCGCTAGTGTCGAAGGCTACACGCGCCCAGCGAATGACAGGGGGTGCAACGAGCAGCAGTGCGTCTCACACACGCGGCGGTGCGCCCGCCAATTCGGCCGTCACTCTGCTGGGACGCCGGGCGCGCCTCCCCGCGCCGTCCTCGAGGAACTGGCGGTTGCGGAAGGAAGCGCTTTCGTCAAATGCGGCCGAAAACTAACATTTTGTGTGTTGGGAGAAAAGCCGAACGCGAATTCTGCCGTGCTCCTACATTAGATGAGCGCCAACGGCCATACCTCGATGAATACACCGGTTCTCGTCCGATCACCGAAGTTAAGCATTATCGGGCCCGGCTATTACTTGGATGGGTGACCGCCTGGGAAACCCGGGTGCTGTTGGCTCCCTTCCTGTTTTTTTTTTTTTGTAATGTCGCCAGCCCAATTTTCAAACTACCTTTCTGTTGTGACAAAGATGCTTCCTTAAGCCTTTTAAACTACTGTAATGGTACGAAAATGCAGTAATTAACTCAGTTTGAGAGAGAATGTGCTAACCAAGTTTGCCAAGAAGACTTTGAAAACGACAAAACAGTACGAATCGGCAGGTGATTTCTGAAATACGTCACCGCCTATTGTTGTGTAGCAGTGTAGAGTTCCAAATTTGATTTGTAACCACGAATTTATTCCTTAGTCGTCTCGTCTCGTCTCGTCTCGTCTCGTCCCGCAGACGTTTGTCGTGCTTGCGCTGTCATATGGACCACGACCCGAGCGGCAGCGAGCGGCAGTCGAGCAAAGTCGGGACAAGTCGGGACGGGGACAGGGACAGGGATAGGAATGGTGCGAATGCACTGCAAACTACGCAGACACCTGGTGTGAGGCGAGGCGAGCCGAGGCGAGGCGAGGCGAGGCGAAGCGAGGAAGCCCACATCGCTACCAGTGGGCCCTCCAGCACGACATTGCCACACCCCGCACAGGCCCTCCGCTGAACACCAGGGACAAGGTGCGTCCTCCGCTAGTGTCGAAGGCTGCACGCGCCCAGCGAATGACAGGGGGTGCAACGAGCCGCAGTGCGTCTCACACACGCGGCGGTGCGCCCGCCAATTCGGCCGTCACTCTGCTGGGACGCCGGGCGCGCCTCCCCGCGCCGTCCTCGAGGAACTGGCGGTTGCGGAAGGAAGCGCTTTCGTCAAATGCGGCCGAAAACTAACATTTTGTGTGTTGGGAGAAAAGCCGAACGCGAATTCTGCCGTGCTCCTACATTAGATGGGCGCCAACGGCCATACCATGATGTATACACCGGTTCTCGTCCGATCACCGAAGTTAAGCATCATCGGGCCCGGCTAGTACTTGGATGGGTGACCGCCTGGGAAACCCGGGTGCTGTTGGCTCCCTTCCCGTTTTTTTTTTTTGTTATGTCGCCAGCCCAATTTTCAAACTACGTTACTGTTGTGACAAAGATGCTTCCTTAAGCCTTTTAAACTACTGTAATGGTACGAAAATGCAGTAATTAACTCAGTTTGAGGGAGAATGTGCTAACCAAGTTTGCCAAGAAGACTTTGAAAACGACAAAACAGTTCGAATTGGCAGGTGATTTCTGAAATACGTCACCGCCTATTGTTGTGTAGGAATGTAGAGTTCCAAATTTGATTTGTAACCACGAATTTATTCCTTAGTCGTCTCGTCTCGTCTCGTCTCGTCCCGCAGACGTTTGTCGTGCTTGCGCTGTCATATGGACCACGACCCGAGCGGCAGCGAGCGGCAGTCGAGCAAAGTCGGGACAAGTCGGGACGGGGACAGGGACAGGGATAGGAATGGTGCGAATGCACTGCAAACTACGCAGACACCTGGTGTGAGGCGAGGCGAGCCGAGGCGAGGCGAGGCGAGGCGAAGCGAGGAAGCCCACATCGCTACCAGTGGGCCCTCCAGCACGACATTGCCACACCCCGCACAGGCCCTCCGCTGAACACCAGGGACAAGGTGCGTCCTCCGCTAGTGTCGAAGGCTGCACGCGCCCAGCGAATGACAGGGGGTGCAACGAGCCGCAGTGCGTCTCACACACGCGGCGGTGCGCCCGCCAATTCGGCCGTCACTCTGCTGGGACGCCGGGCGCGCCTCCCCGCGCCGTCCTCGAGGAACTGGCGGTTGCGGAAGGAAGCGCTTTCGTCAAATGCGGCCGAAAACTAACATTTTGTGTGTTGGGAGAAAAGCCGAACGCGAATTCTGCCGTGCTCCTACATTAGATGGGCGCCAACGGCCATACCATGATGTATACACCGGTTCTCGTCCGATCACCGAAGTTAAGCATCATCGGGCCCGGCTAGTACTTGGATGGGTGACCGCCTGGGAAACCCGGGTGCTGTTGGCTCCCTTCCCGTTTTTTTTTTTTGTTATGTCGCCAGCCCAATTTTCAAACTACGTTTCTGTTGTGACAAAGATGCTTCCTTAAGCCTTTTAAACTACTGTAATGGTACGAAAATGCAGTAATTAACTCAGTTTGAGGGAGAATGTGCTAACCAAGTTTGCCAAGAAGACTTTGAAAACGACAAAACAGTACGAATTGGCAGGTGATTTCTGAAATACGTCACCGCCTATTATTGTGTAGGAATGTAGAGTTCCAAATTTGATTTGTAACCACGAATTTATTCCTTAGTCGTCTCGTCTCGTCTCGTCTCGTCCCGCAGACGTTTGTCGTGCTTGCGCTGTCATATGGACCACGACCCGAGCGGCAGCGAGCGGCAGTCGAGCAAAGTCGGGACAAGTCGGGACGGGGACAGGGACAGGGATAGGAATGGTGCGAATGCACTGCAAACTACGCAGACACCTGGTGTGAGGCGAGGCGAGCCGAGGCGAGGCGAGGCGAGGCGAAGCGAGGAAGCCCACATCGCTACCAGTGGGCCCTCCAGCACGACATTGCCACACCCCGCACAGGCCCTCCGCTGAACACCAGGGACAAGGTGCGTCCTCCGCTAGTGTCGAAGGCTGCACGCGCCCAGCGAATGACAGGGGGTGCAACGAGCAGCAGTGCGTCTCACACACGCGGCGGTGCGCCCGCCAATTCGGCCGTCACTCTGCTGGGACGCCGGGCGCGCCTCCCCGCGCCGTCCTCGAGGAACTGGCGGTTGCGGAAGGAAGCGCTTTCGTCAAATGCGGCCGAAAACTAACATTTTGTGTGTTGGGAGAAAAGCCGAACGCGAATTCTGCCGTGCTCCTACATTAGATGGGCGCCAACGGCCATACCATGATGTATACACCGGTTCTCGTCCGATCACCGAAGTTAAGCATCATCGGGCCCGGCTAGTACTTGGATGGGTGACCGCCTGGGAAACACGGGTGCTGTTGGCTCCCTTCCTGTTTTTTTTTTTTTGTAATGTCGCCAGCCCAATTTTCAAACTACCTTTCTGTTGTGACAAAGATGCTTCCTTAAGCCTTTTAAACTACTGTAATGGTACGAAAATGCAGTAATTAACTCAGTTTGAGGGAGAATGTGCTAACCAAGTTTGCCAAGAAGACTTTGAAAACGACAAAACAGTACGAATCGGCAGGTGATTTCTGAAATACGTCACCGCCTATTGTTGTGTAGGAGTGTAGAGTTCCAAATTTGATTTGTAACCACGAATTTATTCCTTAGTCGTCTCGTCTCGTCTCGTCTCGTCTCGTCCCGCAGACGTTTGTCGTGCTTGCGCTGTCATATGGACCACGACCCGAGCGGCAGCGAGCGGCAGTCGAGCAAAGTCGGGACAAGTCGGGACGGGGACAGGGACAGGGATAGGAATGGTGCGAATGCACTGCAAACTACGCAGACACCTGGTGTGAGGCGCGGCGTGGCGAGGCGAGGCGAGGCGAGGAAGCCCACATCGCTACCAGTGGGCCCTCCAGCACGACACTGCCACACCCCGCACAGGCCCTCTGCTGAACACCAGGGACAAGATGCGTCCTCCGCTAGTGTCGAAGGCTGCACGCGCCCAGCGAATGACAGGGGGTGCAACGAGCAGCAGTGCGTCTCACACACGCGGCGGTGCGCCCGCCAATTCGGCCGTCACTCTGCTGGGACGCCGGGCGCGCCTCCCCGCGCCGTCCTCGAGGAACTGGCGGTTGCGGAAGGAAGCGCTTTCGTCAAATGCGGCCGAAAACTAACATTTTGTGTGTTGGGAGAAAAGCCGAACGCGAATTCTGCCGTGCTCCTACATTAGATGGGCGCCAACGGCCATACCATGATGTATACACCGGTTCTCGTCCGATCACCGAAGTTAAGCATCATCGGGCCCGGCTAGTACTTGGATGGGTGACCGCCTGGGAAACACGGGTGCTGTTGGCTCCCTTCCTGTTTTTTTTTTTTTTTGTAATGTCGCCAGCCCAATTTTCAAACTACCTTTCTGTTGTGACAAAGATGCTTCCTTAAGCCTTTTAAACTACTGTAATGGTACGAAAATGCAGTAATTAACTCAGTTTGAGGGAGAATGTGCTAACCAAGTTTGCCAAGAAGACTTTGAAAACGACAAAACAGTACGAATCGGCAGGTGATTTCTGAAATACGTCACCGCCTATTGTTGTGTAGGAATGTAGAGTTCCAAATTTGATTTGTAACCACGAATTTATTCCTTAGTCGTCTCGTCTCGTCTCGTCTCGTCCCGCAGACGTTTGTCGTGCTTGCGCTGTCATATGGACCACGACCCGAGCGGCAGCGAGCGGCAGTCGAGCAAAGTCGGGACAAGTCGGGACAGGGACAGGGACAGGGATAGGAATGGTGCGAATGCACTGCAAACTACGCAGACACCTGGTGTGAGAAGAGGCGAGGCGAGGCGAGGCGAGGCGAGGAAGCCCACATCGCTATCAGTGGGCCCTCCAGCACGACACTGCCACACCCCGCACAGGCCCTCCGCTGAACACCAGGGACAAGATGCGTCCTCCGCTAGTGTCGAAGGCTACACGCGCCCAGCGAATGACAGGGGGTGCAACGAGCAGCAGTGCGTCTCACACACGCGGCGGTGCGCCCGCCAATTCGGCCGTCACTCTGCTGGGACGCCGGGCGCGCCTCCCCGCGCCGTCCTCGAGGAACTGGCGGTTGCGGAAGGAAGCGCTTTCGTCAAATGCGGCCGAAAACTAACATTTTGTGTGTTGGGAGAAAAGCCGAACGCGAATTCTGCCGTGCTCCTACATTAGATGAGCGCCAACGGCCATACCTCGATGAATACACCGGTTCTCGTCCGATCACCGAAGTTAAGCATTATCGGGCCCGGCTATTACTTGGATGGGTGACCGCCTGGGAAACCCGGGTGCTGTTGGCTCCCTTCCTGTTTTTTTTTTTTTGTAATGTCGCCAGCCCAATTTTCAAACTACCTTTCTGTTGTGACAAAGATGCTTCCTTAAGCCTTTTAAACTACTGTAATGGTACGAAAATGCAGTAATTAACTCAGTTTGAGAGAGAATGTGCTAACCAAGTTTGCCAAGAAGACTTTGAAAACGACAAAACAGTACGAATCGGCAGGTGATTTCTGAAATACGTCACCGCCTATTGTTGTGTAGCAGTGTAGAGTTCCAAATTTGATTTGTAACCACGAATTTATTCCTTAGTCGTCTCGTCTCGTCTCGTCTCGTCTCGTCCCGCAGACGTTTGTCGTGCTTGCGCTGTCATATGGACCACGACCCGAGCGGCAGCGAGCGGCAGTCGAGCAAAGTCGGGACAAGTCGGGACGGGGACAGGGACAGGGATAGGAATGGTGCGAATGCACTGCAAACTACGCAGACACCTGGTGTGAGGCGAGGCGAGCCGAGGCGAGGCGAGGCGAGGCGAAGCGAGGAAGCCCACATCGCTACCAGTGGGCCCTCCAGCACGACATTGCCACACCCCGCACAGGCCCTCCGCTGAACACCAGGGACAAGGTGCGTCCTCCGCTAGTGTCGAAGGCTGCACGCGCCCAGCGAATGACAGGGGGTGCAACGAGCCGCAGTGCGTCTCACACACGCGGCGGTGCGCCCGCCAATTCGGCCGTCACTCTGCTGGGACGCCGGGCGCGCCTCCCCGCGCCGTCCTCGAGGAACTGGCGGTTGCGGAAGGAAGCGCTTTCGTCAAATGCGGCCGAAAACTAACATTTTGTGTGTTGGGAGAAAAGCCGAACGCGAATTCTGCCGTGCTCCTACATTAGATGGGCGCCAACGGCCATACCATGATGTATACACCGGTTCTCGTCCGATCACCGAAGTTAAGCATCATCGGGCCCGGCTAGTACTTGGATGGGTGACCGCCTGGGAAACCCGGGTGCTGTTGGCTCCCTTCCCGTTTTTTTTTTTTGTTATGTCGCCAGCCCAATTTTCAAACTACGTTTCTGTTGTGACAAAGATGCTTCCTTAAGCCTTTTAAACTACTGTAATGGTACGAAAATGCAGTAATTAACTCAGTTTGAGGGAGAATGTGCTAACCAAGTTTGCCAAGAAGACTTTGAAAACGACAAAACAGTTCGAATTGGCAGGTGATTTCTGAAATACGTCACCGCCTATTGTTGTGTAGGAATGTAGAGTTCCAAATTTGATTTGTAACCACGAATTTATTCCTTAGTCGTCTCGTCTCGTCTCGTCTCGTCCCGCAGACGTTTGTCGTGCTTGCGCTGTCATATGGACCACGACCCGAGCGGCAGCGAGCGGCAGTCGAGCAAAGTCGGGACAAGTCGGGACGGGGACAGGGACAGGGATAGGAATGGTGCGAATGCACTGCAAACTACGCAGACACCTGGTGTGAGGCGAGGCGAGCCGAGGCGAGGCGAGGCGAGGCGAAGCGAGGAAGCCCACATCGCTACCAGTGGGCCCTCCAGCACGACATTGCCACACCCCGCACAGGCCCTCCGCTGAACACCAGGGACAAGGTGCGTCCTCCGCTAGTGTCGAAGGCTGCACGCGCCCAGCGAATGACAGGGGGTGCAACGAGCAGCAGTGCGTCTCACACACGCGGCGGTGCGCCCGCCAATTCGGCCGTCACTCTGCTGGGACGCCGGGCGCGCCTCCCCGCGCCGTCCTCGAGGAACTGGCGGTTGCGGAAGGAAGCGCTTTCGTCAAATGCGGCCGAAAACTAACATTTTGTGTGTTGGGAGAAAAGCCGAACGCGAATTCTGCCGTGCTCCTACATTAGATGGGCGCCAACGGCCATACCATGATGTATACACCGGTTCTCGTCCGATCACCGAAGTTAAGCATCATCGGGCCCGGCTAGTACTTGGATGGGTGACCGCCTGGGAAACACGGGTGCTGTTGGCTCCCTTCCTGTTTTTTTTTTTTTATAATGTCGCCAGCCCAATTTTCAAACTACCTTTCTGTTGTGACAAAGATGCTTCCTTAAGCCTTTTAAACTACTGTAATGGTACGAAAATGCAGTAATTAACTCAGTTTGAGGGAGAATGTGCTAACCAAGTTTGCCAAGAAGACTTTGAAAACGACAAAACAGTACGAATCGGCAGGTGATTTCTGAAATACGTCACCGCCTATTGTTGTGTAGGAGTGTAGAGTTCCAAATTTGATTTGTAACCACGAATTTATTCCTTAGTCGTCTCGTCTCGTCTCGTCTCGTCCCGCAGACGTTTGTCGTGCTTGCGCTGTCATATGGACCACGACCCGAGCGGCAGCGAGCGGCAGTCGAGCAAAGTCGGGACAAGTCGGGACGGGGACAGGGACAGGGATAGGAATGGTGCGAATGCACTGCAAACTACGCAGACACCTGGTGTGAGAAGAGGCGAGGCGAGGCGAGGCGAGGCGAGGAAGCCCACATCGCTATCAGTGGGCCCTCCAGCACGACACTGCCACACCCCGCACAGGCCCTCCGCTGAACACCAGGGACAAGATGCGTCCTCCGCTAGTGTCGAAGGCTACACGCGCCCAGCGAATGACAGGGGGTGCAACGAGCAGCAGTGCGTCTCACACACGCGGCGGTGCGCCCGCCAATTCGGCCGTCACTCTGCTGGGACGCCGGGCGCGCCTCCCCGCGCCGTCCTCGAGGAACTGGCGGTTGCGGAAGGAAGCGCTTTCGTCAAATGCGGCCGAAAACTAACATTTTGTGTGTTGGGAGAAAAGCCGAACGCGAATTCTGCCGTGCTCCTACATTAGATGAGCGCCAACGGCCATACCTCGATGAATACACCGGTTCTCGTCCGATCACCGAAGTTAAGCATTATCGGGCCCGGCTATTACTTGGATGGGTGACCGCCTGGGAAACCCGGGTGCTGTTGGCTCCCTTCCTGTTTTTTTTTTTTTGTAATGTCGCCAGCCCAATTTTCAAACTACCTTTCTGTTGTGACAAAGATGCTTCCTTAAGCCTTTTAAACTACTGTAATGGTACGAAAATGCAGTAATTAACTCAGTTTGAGGGAGAATGTGCTAACCAAGTTTGCCAAGAAGACTTTGAAAACGACAAAACAGTACGAATCGGCAGGTGATTTCTGAAATACGTCACCGCCTATTGTTGTGTAGCAGTGTAGAGTTCCAAATTTGATTTGTAACCACGAATTTATTCCTTAGTCGTCTCGTCTCGTCTCGTCTCGTCTCGTCCCGCAGACGTTTGTCGTGCTTGCGCTGTCATATGGACCACGACCCGAGCGGCAGCGAGCGGCAGTCGAGCAAAGTCGGGACAAGTCGGGACGGGGACAGGGACAGGGATAGGAATGGTGCGAATGCACTGCAAACTACGCAGACACCTGGTGTGAGGCGAGGCGAGCCGAGGCGAGGCGAGGCGAGGCGAAGCGAGGAAGCCCACATCGCTACCAGTGGGCCCTCCAGCACGACATTGCCACACCCCGCACAGGCCCTCCGCTGAACACCAGGGACAAGGTGCGTCCTCCGCTAGTGTCGAAGGCTGCACGCGCCCAGCGAATGACAGGGGGTGCAACGAGCCGCAGTGCGTCTCACACACGCGGCGGTGCGCCCGCCAATTCGGCCGTCACTCTGCTGGGACGCCGGGCGCGCCTCCCCGCGCCGTCCTCGAGGAACTGGCGGTTGCGGAAGGAAGCGCTTTCGTCAAATGCGGCCGAAAACTAACATTTTGTGTGTTGGGAGAAAAGCCGAACGCGAATTCTGCCGTGCTCCTACATTAGATGGGCGCCAACGGCCATACCATGATGTATACACCGGTTCTCGTCCGATCACCGAAGTTAAGCATCATCGGGCCCGGCTAGTACTTGGATGGGTGACCGCCTGGGAAACCCGGGTGCTGTTGGCTCCCTTCCCGTTTTTTTTTTTTGTTATGTCGCCAGCCCAATTTTCAAACTACGTTTCTGTTGTGACAAAGATGCTTCCTTAAGCCTTTTAAACTACTGTAATGGAACGAAAATGCAGTAATTAACTCAGTTTGAGGGAGAATGTGCTAACCAAGTTTGCCAAGAAGACTTTGAAAACGACAAAACAGTACGAATTGGCAGGTGATTTCTGAAATACGTCACCGCCTATTGTTGTGTAGGAATGTAGAGTTCCAAATTTGATTTGTAACCACGAATTTATTCCTTAGTCGTCTCGTCTCGTCTCGTCTCGTCCCGCAGACGTTTGTCGTGCTTGCGCTGTCATATGGACCACGACCCGAGCGGCAGCGAGCGGCAGTCGAGCAAAGTCGGGACAAGTCGGGACGGGGACAGGGACAGGGATAGGAATGGTGCGAATGCACTGCAAACTACGCAGACACCTGGTGTGAGGCGAGGCGAGCCGAGGCGAGGCGAGGCGAGGCGAAGCGAGGAAGCCCACATCGCTACCAGTGGGCCCTCCAGCACGACATTGCCACACCCCGCACAGGCCCTCCGCTGAACACCAGGGACAAGGTGCGTCCTCCGCTAGTGTCGAAGGCTGCACGCGCCCAGCGAATGACAGGGGGTGCAACGAGCAGCAGTGCGTCTCACACACGCGGCGGTGCGCCCGCCAATTCGGCCGTCACTCTGCTGGGACGCCGGGCGCGCCTCCCCGCGCCGTCCTCGAGGAACTGGCGGTTGCGGAAGGAAGCGCTTTCGTCAAATGCGGCCGAAAACTAACATTTTGTGTGTTGGGAGAAAAGCCGAACGCGAATTCTGCCGTGCTCCTACATTAGATGGGCGCCAACGGCCATACCATGATGTATACACCGGTTCTCGTCCGATCACCGAAGTTAAGCATCATCGGGCCCGGCTAGTACTTGGATGGGTGACCGCCTGGGAAACACGGGTGCTGTTGGCTCCCTTCCTGTTTTTTTTTTTTTGTAATGTCGCCAGCCCAATTTTCAAACTACCTTTCTGTTGTGACAAAGATGCTTCCTTAAGCCTTTTAAACTACTGTAATGGTACGAAAATGCAGTAATTAACTCAGTTTGAGGGAGAATGTGCTAACCAAGTTTGCCAAGAAGACTTTGAAAACGACAAAACAGTACGAATCGGCAGGTGATTTCTGAAATACGTCACCGCCTATTGTTGTGTAGGAGTGTAGAGTTCCAAATTTGATTTGTAACCACGAATTTATTCCTTAGTCGTCTCGTCTCGTCTCGTCTCGTCTCGTCCCGCAGACGTTTGTCGTGCTTGCGCTGTCATATGGACCACGACCCGAGCGGCAGCGAGCGGCAGTCGAGCAAAGTCGGGACAAGTCGGGACGGGGACAGGGACAGGGATAGGAATGGTGCGAATGCACTGCAAACTACGCAGACACCTGGTGTGAGGCGAGGCGAGCCGAGGCGAGGCGAGGCGAGGCGAAGCGAGGAAGCCCACATCGCTACCAGTGGGCCCTCCAGCACGACATTGCCACACCCCGCACAGGCCCTCCGCTGAACACCAGGGACAAGGTGCGTCCTCCGCTAGTGTCGAAGGCTGCACGCGCCCAGCGAATGACAGGGGGTGCAACGAGCAGCAGTGCGTCTCACACACGCGGCGGTGCGCCCGCCAATTCGGCCGTCACTCTGCTGGGACGCCGGGCGCGCCTCCCCGCGCCGTCCTCGAGGAACTGGCGGTTGCGGAAGGAAGCGCTTTCGTCAAATGCGGCCGAAAACTAACATTTTGTGTGTTGGGAGAAAAGCCGAACGCGAATTCTGCCGTGCTCCTACATTAGATGGGCGCCAACGGCCATACCATGATGTATACACCGGTTCTCGTCCGATCACCGAAGTTAAGCATCATCGGGCCCGGCTAGTACTTGGATGGGTGACCGCCTGGGAAACCCGGGTGCTGTTGGCACCCTTCCCGTTTTTTTTTTTTGTTATGTCGCCAGCCCAATTTTCAAACTACCTTTCTGTTGTGACAAAGATGCTTCCTTAAGCCTTTTAAACTACTGTAATGGTACGAAAATGCAGTAATTAACTCAGTTTGAGGGAGAATGTGCTAACCAAGTTTGCCAAGAAGACTTTGAAAACGACAAAACAGTACGAATTGGCAGGTGATTTCTGAAATACGTCACCGCCTATTGTTGTGTAGGAATGTAGAGTTCCAAATTTGATTTGTAACCACGAATTTATTCCTTAGTCGTCTCGTCTCGTCTCGTCTCGTCCCGCAGACGTTTGTCGTGCTTGCGCTGTCATATGGACCACGACCCGAGCGGCAGCGAGCGGCAGTCGAGCAAAGTCGGGACAAGTCGGGACGGGGACAGGGACAGGGATAGGAATGGTGCGAATGCACTGCAAACTACGCAGACACCTGGTGTGAGGCGAGGCGAGCCGAGGCGAGGCGAGGCGAGGCGAAGCGAGGAAGCCCACATCGCTACCAGTGGGCCCTCCAGCACGACATTGCCACACCCCGCACAGGCCCTCCGCTGAACACCAGGGACAAGGTGCGTCCTCCGCTAGTGTCGAAGGCTGCACGCGCCCAGCGAATGACAGGGGGTGCAACGAGCAGCAGTGCGTCTCACACACGCGGCGGTGCGCCCGCCAATTCGGCCGTCACTCTGCTGGGACGCCGGGCGCGCCTCCCCGCGCCGTCCTCGAGGAACTGGCGGTTGCGGAAGGAAGCGCTTTCGTCAAATGCGGCCGAAAACTAACATTTTGTGTGTTGGGAGAAAAGCCGAACGCGAATTCTGCCGTGCTCCTACATTAGATGGGCGCCAACGGCCATACCATGATGTATACACCGGTTCTCGTCCGATCACCGAAGTTAAGCATCATCGGGCCCGGCTAGTACTTGGATGGGTGACCGCCTGGGAAACACGGGTGCTGTTGGCTCCCTTCCTGTTTTTTTTTTTTTGTAATGTCGCCAGCCCAATTTTCAAACTACCTTTCTGTTGTGACAAAGATGCTTCCTTAAGCCTTTTAAACTACTGTAATGGTACGAAAATGCAGTAATTAACTCAGTTTGAGGGAGAATGTGCTAACCAAGTTTGCCAAGAAGACTTTGAAAACGACAAAACAGTACGAATCGGCAGGTGATTTCTGAAATACGTCACCGCCTATTGTTGTGTAGGAGTGTAGAGTTCCAAATTTGATTTGTAACCACGAATTTATTCCTTAGTCGTCTCGTCTCGTCTCGTCTCGTCTCGTCCCGCAGACGTTTGTCGTGCTTGCGCTGTCATATGGACCACGACCCGAGCGGCAGCGAGCGGCAGTCGAGCAAAGTCGGGACAAGTCGGGACGGGGACAGGGACAGGGATAGGAATGGTGCGAATGCACTGCAAACTACGCAGACACCTGGTGTGAGGCGAGGCGAGCCGAGGCGAGGCGAGGCGAGGCGAAGCGAGGAAGCCCACATCGCTACCAGTGGGCCCTCCAGCACGACATTGCCACACCCCGCACAGGCCCTCCGCTGAACACCAGGGACAAGGTGCGTCCTCCGCTAGTGTCGAAGGCTGCACGCGCCCAGCGAATGACAGGGGGTGCAACGAGCAGCAGTGCGTCTCACACACGCGGCGGTGCGCCCGCCAATTCGGCCGTCACTCTGCTGGGACGCCGGGCGCGCCTCCCCGCGCCGTCCTCGAGGAACTGGCGGTTGCGGAAGGAAGCGCTTTCGTCAAATGCGGCCGAAAACTAACATTTTGTGTGTTGGGAGAAAAGCCGAACGCGAATTCTGCCGTGCTCCTACATTAGATGGGCGCCAACGGCCATACCATGATGTATACACCGGTTCTCGTCCGATCACCGAAGTTAAGCATCATCGGGCCCGGCTAGTACTTGGATGGGTGACCGCCTGGGAAACCCGGGTGCTGTTGGCTCCCTTCCCGTTTTTTTTTTTTTGTTATGTCGCCAGCCCAATTTTCAAACTACGTTTCTGTTGTGACAAAGATGCTTCCTTAAGCCTTTTAAACTACTGTAATGGTACGAAAATGCAGTAATTAACTCAGTTTGAGGGAGAATGTGCTAACCAAGTTTGCCAAGAAGACTTTGAAAACGACAAAACAGTACGAATTGGCAGGTGATTTCTGAAATACGTCACCGCCTATTGTTGTGTAGGAATGTAGAGTTCCAAATTTGATTTGTAACCACGAATTTATTCCTTAGTCGTCTCGTCTCGTCTCGTCTCGTCCCGCAGACGTTTGTCGTGCTTGCGCTGTCATATGGACCACGACCCGAGCGGCAGCGAGCGGCAGTCGAGCAAAGTCGGGACAAGTCGGGACGGGGACAGGGACAGGGATAGGAATGGTGCGAATGCACTGCAAACTACGCAGACACCTGGTGTGAGAAGAGGCGAGGCGAGGCGAGGCGAGGCGAGGAAGCCCACATCGCTATCAGTGGGCCCTCCAGCACGACACTGCCACACCCCGCACAGGCCCTCCGCTGAACACCAGGGACAAGATGCGTCCTCCGCTAGTGTCGAAGGCTACACGCGCCCAGCGAATGACAGGGGGTGCAACGAGCAGCAGTGCGTCTCACACACGCGGCGGTGCGCCCGCCAATTCGGCCGTCACTCTGCTGGGACGCCGGGCGCGCCTCCCCGCGCCGTCCTCGAGGAACTGGCGGTTGCGGAAGGAAGCGCTTTCGTCAAATGCGGCCGAAAACTAACATTTTGTGTGTTGGGAGAAAAGCCGAACGCGAATTCTGCCGTGCTCCTACATTAGATGAGCGCCAACGGCCATACCTCGATGAATACACCGGTTCTCGTCCGATCAACGAAGTTAAGCATTATCGGGCCCGGCTATTACTTGGATGGGTGACCGCCTGGGAAACCCGGGTGCTGTTGGCTCCCTTCCTGTTTTTTTTTTTTGTAATGTCGCCAGCCCAATTTTCAAACTACCTTTCTGTTGTGACAAAGATGCTTCCTTAAGCCTTTTAAACTACTGTAATGGTACGAAAATGCAGTAATTAACTCAGTTTGAGGGAGAATGTGCTAACCAAGTTTGCCAAGAAGACTTTGAAAACGACAAAACAGTACGAATCGGCAGGTGATTTCTGAAATACGTCACCGCCTATTGTTGTGTAGCAGTGTAGAGTTCCAAATTTGATTTGTAACCACGAATTTATTCCTTAGTCGTCTCGTCTCGTCTCGTCTCGTCTCGTCCCGCAGACGTTTGTCGTGCTTGCGCTGTCATATGGACCACGACCCGAGCGGCAGCGAGCGGCAGTCGAGCAAAGTCGGGACAAGTCGGGACGGGGACAGGGACAGGGATAGGAATGGTGCGAATGCACTGCAAACTACGCAGACACCTGGTGTGAGGCGAGGCGAGCCGAGGCGATTCGAGGCGAGGCGAAGCGAGGAAGCCCACATCGCTACCAGTGGGCCCTCCAGCACGACATTGCCACACCCCGCACAGGCCCTCCGCTGAACACCAGGGACAAGGTGCGTCCTCCGCTAGTGTCGAAGGCTGCACGCGCCCAGCGAATGACAGGGGGTGCAACGAGCCGCAGTGCGTCTCACACACGCGGCGGTGCGCCCGCCAATTCGGCCGTCACTCTGCTGGGACGCCGGGCGCGCCTCCCCGCGCCGTCCTCGAGGAACTGGCGGTTGCGGAAGGAAGCGCTTTCGTCAAATGCGGCCGAAAACTAACATTTTGTGTGTTGGGAGAAAAGCCGAACGCGAATTCTGCCGTGCTCCTACATTAGATGGGCGCCAACGGCCATACCATGATGTATACACCGGTTCTCGTCCGATCACCGAAGTTAAGCATCATCGGGCCCGGCTAGTACTTGGATGGGTGACCGCCTGGGAAACCCGGGTGCTGTTGGCTCCCTTCCCGTTTTTTTTTTTTTTGTTATGTCGCCAGCCCAATTTTCAAACTACGTTTCTGTTGTGACAAAGATGCTTCCTTAAGCCTTTTAAACTACTGTAATGGTACGAAAATGCAGTAATTAACTCAGTTTGAGGGAGAATGTGCTAACCAAGTTTGCCAAGAAGACTTTGAAAACGACAAAACAGTACGAATTGGCAGGTGATTTCTGAAATACGTCACCGCCTATTGTTGTGTAGGAATGTAGAGTTCCAAATTTGATTTGTAACCACGAATTTATTCCTTAGTCGTCTCGTCTCGTCTCGTCTCGTCCCGCAGACGTTTGTCGTGCTTGCGCTGTCATATGGACCACGACCCGAGCGGCAGCGAGCGGCAGTCGAGCAAAGTCGGGACAAGTCGGGACGGGGACAGGGACAGGGATAGGAATGGTGCGAATGCACTGCAAACTACGCAGACACCTGGTGTGAGGCGAGGCGAGCCGAGGCGAGGCGAGGCGAGGCGAAGCGAGGAAGCCCACATCGCTACCAGTGGGCCCTCCAGCACGACATTGCCACACCCCGCACAGGCCCTCCGCTGAACACCAGGGACAAGGTGCGTCCTCCGCTAGTGTCGAAGGCTGCACGCGCCCAGCGAATGACAGGGGGTGCAACGAGCAGCAGTGCGTCTCACACACGCGGCGGTGCGCCCGCCAATTCGGCCGTCACTCTGCTGGGACGCCGGGCGCGCCTCCCCGCGCCGTCCTCGAGGAACTGGCGGTTGCGGAAGGAAGCGCTTTCGTCAAATGCGGCCGAAAACTAACATTTTGTGTGTTGGGAGAAAAGCCGAACGCGAATTCTGCCGTGCTCCTACATTAGATGGGCGCCAACGGCCATACCATGATGTATACACCGGTTCTCGTCCGATCACCGAAGTTAAGCATCATCGGGCCCGGCTAGTACTTGGATGGGTGACCGCCTGGGAAACACGGGTGCTGTTGGCTCCCTTCCTGTTTTTTTTTTTTTGTAATGTCGCCAGCCCAATTTTCAAACTACCTTTCTGTTGTGACAAAGATGCTTCCTTAAGCCTTTTAAACTACTGTAATGGTACGAAAATGCAGTAATTAACTCAGTTTGAGGGAGAATGTGCTAACCAAGTTTGCCAAGAAGACTTTGAAAACGACAAAACAGTACGAATCGGCAGGTGATTTCTGAAATACGTCACCGCCTATTGTTGTGTAGGAGTGTAGAGTTCCAAATTTGATTTGTAACCACGAATTTATTCCTTAGTCGTCTCGTCTCGTCTCGTCTCGTCTCGTCCCGCAGACGTTTGTCGTGCTTGCGCTGTCATATGGACCACGACCCGAGCGGCAGCGAGCGGCAGTCGAGCAAAGTCGGGACAAGTCGGGACGGGGACAGGGACAGGGATAGGAATGGTGCGAATGCACTGCAAACTACGCAGACACCTGGTGTGAGGCGAGGCGAGCCGAGGCGAGGCGAGGCGAGGCGAAGCGAGGAAGCCCACATCGCTACCAGTGGGCCCTCCAGCACGACATTGCCACACCCCGCACAGGCCCTCCGCTGAACACCAGGGACAAGGTGCGTCCTCCGCTAGTGTCGAAGGCTGCACGCGCCCAGCGAATGACAGGGGGTGCAACGAGCAGCAGTGCGTCTCACACACGCGGCGGTGCGCCCGCCAATTCGGCCGTCACTCTGCTGGGACGCCGGGCGCGCCTCCCCGCGCCGTCCTCGAGGAACTGGCGGTTGCGGAAGGAAGCGCTTTCGTCAAATGCGGCCGAAAACTAACATTTTGTGTGTTGGGAGAAAAGCCGAACGCGAATTCTGCCGTGCTCCTACATTAGATGGGCGCCAACGGCCATACCATGATGTATACACCGGTTCTCGTCCGATCACCGAAGTTAAGCATCATCGGGCCCGGCTAGTACTTGGATGGGTGACCGTCTGGGAAACCCGGGTGCTGTTGGCTCCCTTCCCGTTTTTTTTTTTTTGTTATGTCGCCAGCCCAATTTTCAAACTACGTTTCTGTTGTGACAAAGATGCTTCCTTAAGCCTTTTAAACTACTGTAATGGTACGAAAATGCAGTAATTAACTCAGTTTGAGGGAGAATGTGCTAACCAAGTTTGCCAAGAAGACTTTGAAAACGACAAAACAGTACGAATTGGCAGGTGATTTCTGAAATACGTCACCGCCTATTGTTGTGTAGGAATGTAGAGTTCCAAATTTGATTTGTAACCACGAATTTATTCCTTAGTCGTCTCGTCTCGTCTCGTCTCGTCCCGCAGACGTTTGTCGTGCTTGCGCTGTCATATGGACCACGACCCGAGCGGCAGCGAGCGGCAGTCGAGCAAAGTCGGGACAAGTCGGGACGGGGACAGGGACAGGGATAGGAATGGTGCGAATGCACTGCAAACTACGCAGACACCTGGTGTGAGGCGAGGCGAGCCGAGGCGAGGCGAGGCGAGGCGAAGCGAGGAAGCCCACATCGCTACCAGTGGGCCCTCCAGCACGACATTGCCACACCCCGCACAGGCCCTCCGCTGAACACCAGGGACAAGGTGCGTCCTCCGCTAGTGTCGAAGGCTGCACGCGCCCAGCGAATGACAGGGGGTGCAACGAGCAGCAGTGCGTCTCACACACGCGGCGGTGCGCCCGCCAATTCGGCCGTCACTCTGCTGGGACGCCGGGCGCGCCTCCCCGCGCCGTCCTCGAGGAACTGGCGGTTGCGGAAGGAAGCGCTTTCGTCAAATGCGGCCGAAAACTAACATTTTGTGTGTTGGGAGAAAAGCCGAACGCGAATTCTGCCGTGCTCCTACATTAGATGGGCGCCAACGGCCATACCATGATGTATACACCGGTTCTCGTCCGATCACCGAAGTTAAGCATCATCGGGCCCGGCTAGTACTTGGATGGGTGACCGCCTGGGAAACCCGGGTGCTGTTGGCTCCCTTCCCGTTTTTTTTTTTTTGTTATGTCGCCAGCCCAATTTTCAAACTACGTTTCTGTTGTGACAAAGATGCTTCCTTAAGCCTTTTAAACTACTGTAATGGTACGAAAATGCAGTAATTAACTCAGTTTGAGGGAGAATGTGCTAACCAAGTTTGCCAAGAAGACTTTGAAAACGACAAAACAGTACGAATTGGCAGGTGATTTCTGAAATACGTCACCGCCTATTGTTGTGTAGGAATGTAGAGTTCCAAATTTGATTTGTAACCACGAATTTATTCCTTAGTCGTCTCGTCTCGTCTCGTCTCGTCCCGCAGACGTTTGTCGTGCTTGCGCTGTCATATGGACCACGACCCGAGCGGCAGCGAGCGGCAGTCGAGCAAAGTCGGGACAAGTCGGGACGGGGACAGGGACAGGGATAGGAATGGTGCGAATGCACTGCAAACTACGCAGACACCTGGTGTGAGAAGAGGCGAGGCGAGGCGAGGCGAGGCGAGGAAGCCCACATCGCTACCAGTGGGCCCTCCAGCACGACACTGCCACACCCCGCACAGGCCCTCCGCTGAACACCAGGGACAAGGTGCGTCCTCCGCTAGTGTCGAAGGCTGCACGCGCCCAGCGAATGACAGGGGGTGCAACGAGCAGCAGTGCGTCTCACACACGCGGCGGTGCGCCCGCCAATTCGGCCGTCACTCTGCTGGGACGCCGGGCGCGCCTCCCCGCGCCGTCCTCGAGGAACTGGCGGTTGCGGAAGGAAGCGCTTTCGTCAAATGCGGCCGAAAACTAACATTTTGTGTGTTGGGAGAAAAGCCGAACGCGAATTCTGCCGTGCTCCTACATTAGATGGGCGCCAACGGCCATACCATGATGTATACACCGGTTCTCGTCCGATCACCGAAGTTAAGCATCATCGGGCCCGGCTAGTACTTGGATGGGTGACCGCCTGGGAAACCCGGGTGCTTGGCTCCCTTCCTGTTTTTTTTTTTTTGTAATGTCGCCAGCCCAATTTTCAAACTACCTTTCTGTTGTGACAAAGATGCTTCCTTAAGCCTTTTAAACTACTGTAATGGTACGAAAATGCAGTAATTAACTCAGTTTGAGGGAGAATGTGCTAACCAAGTTTGCCAAGAAGACTTTGAAAACGACAAAACAGTACGAATCGGCAGGTGATTTCTGAAATACGTCACCGCCTATTGTTGTGTAGGAGTGTAGAGTTCCAAATTTGATTTGTAACCACGAATTTATTCCTTAGTCGTCTCGTCTCGTCTCGTCTCGTCTCGTCCCGCAGACGTTTGTCGTGCTTGCGCTGTCATATGGACCACGACCCGAGCGGCAGCGAGCGGCAGTCGAGCAAAGTCGGGACAAGTCGGGACGGGGACAGGGACAGGGATAGGAATGGTGCGAATGCACTGCAAACTACGCAGACACCTGGTGTGAGGCGAGGCGAGCCGAGGCGAGGCGAGGCGAGGCGAAGCGAGGAAGCCCACATCGCTACCAGTGGGCCCTCCAGCACGACATTGCCACACCCCGCACAGGCCCTCCGCTGAACACCAGGGACAAGGTGCGTCCTCCGCTAGTGTCGAAGGCTGCACGCGCCCAGCGAATGACAGGGGGTGCAACGAGCAGCAGTGCGTCTCACACACGCGGCGGTGCGCCCGCCAATTCGGCCGTCACTCTGCTGGGACGCCGGGCGCGCCTCCCCGCGCCGTCCTCGAGGAACTGGCGGTTGCGGAAGGAAGCGCTTTCGTCAAATGCGGCCGAAAACTAACATTTTGTGTGTTGGGAGAAAAGCCGAACGCGAATTCTGCCGTGCTCCTACATTAGATGGGCGCCAACGGCCATACCATGATGTATACACCGGTTCTCGTCCGATCACCGAAGTTAAGCATCATCGGGCCCGGCTAGTACTTGGATGGGTGACCGCCTGGGAAACCCGGGTGCTGTTGGCTCCCTTCCCGTTTTTTTTTTTTTGTTATGTCGCCAGCCCAATTTTCAAACTACGTTTCTGTTGTGACAAAGATGCTTCCTTAAGCCTTTTAAACTACTGTAATGGTACGAAAATGCAGTAATTAACTCAGTTTGAGGGAGAATGTGCTAACCAAGTTTGCCAAGAAGACTTTGAAAACGACAAAACAGTACGAATTGGCAGGTGATTTCTGAAATACGTCACCGCCTATTGTTGTGTAGGAGTGTAGAGTTCCAAATTTGATTTGTAACCACGAATTTATTCCTTAGTCGTCTCGTCTCGTCTCGTCTCGTCTCGTCCCGCAGACGTTTGTCGTGCTTGCGCTGTCATATGGACCACGACCCGAGCGGCAGCGAGCGGCAGTCGAGCAAAGTCGGGACAAGTCGGGACGGGGACAGGGACAGGGATAGGAATGGTGCGAATGCACTGCAAACTACGCAGACACCTGGTGTGAGGCGAGGCGAGCCGAGGCGAGGCGAGGCGAGGCGAAGCGAGGAAGCCCACATCGCTACCAGTGGGCCCTCCAGCACGACATTGCCACACCCCGCACAGGCCCTCCGCTGAACACCAGGGACAAGGTGCGTCCTCCGCTAGTGTCGAAGGCTGCACGCGCCCAGCGAATGACAGGGGGTGCAACGAGCAGCAGTGCGTCTCACACACGCGGCGGTGCGCCCGCCAATTCGGCCGTCACTCTGCTGGGACGCCGGGCGCGCCTCCCCGCGCCGTCCTCGAGGAACTGGCGGTTGCGGAAGGAAGCGCTTTCGTCAAATGCGGCCGAAAACTAACATTTTGTGTGTTGGGAGAAAAGCCGAACGCGAATTCAGCCGTGCTCCTACATTAGATGGGCGCCAACGGCCATACCATGATGTATACACCGGTTCTCGTCCGATCACCGAAGTTAAGCATCATCGGGCCCGGCTAGTACTTGGATGGGTGACCGCCTGGGAAACCCGGGTGCTGTTGGCTCCCTTCCCGTTTTTTTTTTTTGTTATGTCGCCAGCCCAATTTTCAAACTACGTTTCTGTTGTGACAAAGATGCTTCCTTAAGCCTTTTAAACTACTGTAATGGTACGAAAATGCAGTAATTAACTCAGTTTGAGGGAGAATGTGCTAACCAAGTTTGCCAAGAAGACTTTGAAAACGACAAAACAGTACGAATTGGCAGGTGATTTCTGAAATACGTCACCGCCTATTGTTGTGTAGGAATGTAGAGTTCCAAATTTGATTTGTAACCACGAATTTATTCCTTAGTCGTCTCGTCTCGTCTCGTCTCGTCCCGCAGACGTTTGTCGTGCTTGCGCTGTCATATGGACCACGACCCGAGCGGCAGCGAGCGGCAGTCGAGCAAAGTCGGGACAAGTCGGGACGGGGACAGGGACAGGGATAGGAATGGTGCGAATGCACTGCAAACTACGCAGACACCTGGTGTGAGGCGAGGCGAGCCGAGGCGAGGCGAGGCGAGGCGAAGCGAGGAAGCCCACATCGCTACCAGTGGGCCCTCCAGCACGACATTGCCACACCCCGCACAGGCCCTCCGCTGAACACCAGGGACAAGGTGCGTCCTCCGCTAGTGTCGAAGGCTGCACGCGCCCAGCGAATGACAGGGGGTGCAACGAGCAGCAGTGCGTCTCACACACGCGGCGGTGCGCCCGCCAATTCGGCCGTCACTCTGCTGGGACGCCGGGCGCGCCTCCCCGCGCCGTCCTCGAGGAACTGGCGGTTGCGGAAGGAAGCGCTTTCGTCAAATGCGGCCGAAAACTAACATTTTGTGTGTTGGGAGAAAAGCCGAACGCGAATTCTGCCGTGCTCCTACATTAGATGGGCGCCAACGGCCATACCATGATGTATACACCGGTTCTCGTCCGATCACCGAAGTTAAGCATCATCGGGCCCGGCTAGTACTTGGATGGGTGACCGCCTGGGAAACCCGGGTGCTGTTGGCTCCCTTCCCGTTTTTTTTTTTTTGTTATGTCGCCAGCCCAATTTTCAAACTACGTTTCTGTTGTGACAAAGATGCTTCCTTAAGCCTTTTAAACTACTGTAATGGCACGAAAATGCAGTAATTAACTCAGTTTGAGGGAGAATGTGCTAACCAAGTTTGCCAAGAAGACTTTGAAAACGACAAAACAGTACGAATTGGCAGGTGATTTCTGAAATACGTCACCGCCTATTGTTGTGTAGGAGTGTAGAGTTCCAAATTTGATTTGTAACCACGAATTTATTCCTTAGTCGTCTCGTCTCGTCTCGTCTCGTCTCGTCCCGCAGACGTTTGTCGTGCTTGCGCTGTCATATGGACCACGACCCGAGCGGCAGCGAGCGGCAGTCGAGCAAAGTCGGGACAAGTCGGGACGGGGACAGGGACAGGGATAGGAATGGTGCGAATGCACTGCAAACTACGCAGACACCTGGTGTGAGGCGAGGCGAGCCGAGGCGAGGCGAGGCGAGGCGAAGCGAGGAAGCCCACATCGCTACCAGTGGGCCCTCCAGCACGACATTGCCACACCCCGCACAGGCCCTCCGCTGAACACCAGGGACAAGGTGCGTCCTCCGCTAGTGTCGAAGGCTGCACGCGCCCAGCGAATGACAGGGGGTGCAACGAGCAGCAGTGCGTCTCACACACGCGGCGGTGCGCCCGCCAATTCGGCCGTCACTCTGCTGGGACGCCGGGCGCGCCTCCCCGCGCCGTCCTCGAGGAACTGGCGGTTGCGGAAGGAAGCGCTTTCGTCAAATGCGGCCGAAAACTAACATTTTGTGTGTTGGGAGAAAAGCCGAACGCGAATTCAGCCGTGCTCCTACATTAGATGGGCGCCAACGGCCATACCATGATGTATACACCGGTTCTCGTCCGATCACCGAAGTTAAGCATCATCGGGCCCGGCTAGTACTTGGATGGGTGACCGCCTGGGAAACCCGGGTGCTGTTGGCTCCCTTCCCGTTTTTTTTTTTTTTGTTATGTCGCCAGCCCAATTTTCAAACTACGTTTCTGTTGTGACAAAGATGCTTCCTTAAGCCTTTTAAACTACTGTAATGGTACGAAAATGCAGTAATTAACTCAGTTTGAGGGAGAATGTGCTAACCAAGTTTGCCAAGAAGACTTTGAAAACGACAAAACAGTACGAATTGGCAGGTGATTTCTGAAATACGTCACCGCCTATTGTTGTGTAGGAATGTAGAGTTCCAAATTTGATTTGTAACCACGAATTTATTCCTTAGTCGTCTCGTCTCGTCTCGTCTCGTCCCGCAGACGTTTGTCGTGCTTGCGCTGTCATATGGACCACGACCCGAGCGGCAGCGAGCGGCAGTCGAGCAAAGTCGGGACAAGTCGGGACGGGGACAGGGACAGGGATAGGAATGGTGCGAATGCACTGCAAACTACGCAGACACCTGGTGTGAGGCGAGGCGAGCCGAGGCGAGGCGAGGCGAGGCGAAGCGAGGAAGCCCACATCGCTACCAGTGGGCCCTCCAGCACGACATTGCCACACCCCGCACAGGCCCTCCGCTGAACACCAGGGACAAGGTGCGTCCTCCGCTAGTGTCGAAGGCTGCACGCGCCCAGCGAATGACAGGGGGTGCAACGAGCAGCAGTGCGTCTCACACACGCGGCGGTGCGCCCGCCAATTCGGCCGTCACTCTGCTGGGACGCCGGGCGCGCCTCCCCGCGCCGTCCTCGAGGAACTGGCGGTTGCGGAAGGAAGCGCTTTCGTCAAATGCGGCCGAAAACTAACATTTTGTGTGTTGGGAGAAAAGCCGAACGCGAATTCTGCCGTGCTCCTACATTAGATGGGCGCCAACGGCCATACCATGATGTATACACCGGTTCTCGTCCGATCACCGAAGTTAAGCATCATCGGGCCCGGCTAGTACTTGGATGGGTGACCGCCTGGGAAACCCGGGTGCTGTTGGCTCCCTTCCTGTTTTTTTTTTTTTTGTAATGTCGCCAGCCCAATTTTCAAACTACCTTTCTGTTGTGACAAAGATGCTTCCTTAAGCCTTTTAAACTACTGTAATGGTACGAAAATGCAGTAATTAACTCAGTTTGAGGGAGAATGTGCTAACCAAGTTTGCCAAGAAGACTTTGAAAACGACAAAACAGTACGAATCGGCAGGTGATTTCTGAAATACGTCACCGCCTATTGTTGTGTAGGAGTGTAGAGTTCCAAATTTGATTTGTAACCACGAATTTATTCCTTAGTCGTCTCGTCTCGTCTCGTCTCGTCTCGTCCCGCAGACGTTTGTCGTGCTTGCGCTGTCATATGGACCACGACCCGAGCGGCAGCGAGCGGCAGTCGAGCAAAGTCGGGACAAGTCGGGACGGGGACAGGGACAGGGATAGGAATGGTGCGAATGCACTGCAAACTACGCAGACACCTGGTGTGAGGCGAGGCGAGCCGAGGCGAGGCGAGGCGAGGCGAAGCGAGGAAGCCCACATCGCTACCAGTGGGCCCTCCAGCACGACATTGCCACACCCCGCACAGGCCCTCCGCTGAACACCAGGGACAAGGTGCGTCCTCCGCTAGTGTCGAAGGCTGCACGCGCCCAGCGAATGACAGGGGGTGCAACGAGCAGCAGTGCGTCTCACACACGCGGCGGTGCGCCCGCCAATTCGGCCGTCACTCTGCTGGGACGCCGGGCGCGCCTCCCCGCGCCGTCCTCGAGGAACTGGCGGTTGCGGAAGGAAGCGCTTTCGTCAAATGCGGCCGAAAACTAACATTTTGTGTGTTGGGAGAAAAGCCGAACGCGAATTCTGCCGTGCTCCTACATTAGATGGGCGCCAACGGCCATACCATGATGTATACACCGGTTCTCGTCCGATCACCGAAGTTAAGCATCATCGGGCCCGGCTAGTACTTGGATGGGTGACCGCCTGGGAAACCCGGGTGCTGTTGGCTCCCTTCCCGTTTTTTTTTTTTTGTTATGTCGCCAGCCCAATTTTCAAACTACGTTTCTGTTGTGACAAAGATGCTTCCTTAAGCCTTTTAAACTACTGTAATGGTACGAAAATGCAGTAATTAACTCAGTTTGAGGGAGAATGTGCTAACCAAGTTTGCCAAGAAGACTTTGAAAACGACAAAACAGTACGAATTGGCAGGTGATTTCTGAAATACGTCACCGCCTATTGTTGTGTAGGAGTGTAGAGTTCCAAATTTGATTTGTAACCACGAATTTATTCCTTAGTCGTCTCGTCTCGTCTCGTCTCGTCTCGTCCCGCAGACGTTTGTCGTGCTTGCGCTGTCATATGGACCACGACCCGAGCGGCAGCGAGCGGCAGTCGAGCAAAGTCGGGACAAGTCGGGACGGGGACAGGGACAGGGATAGGAATGGTGCGAATGCACTGCAAACTACGCAGACACCTGGTGTGAGGCGAGGCGAGCCGAGGCGAGGCGAAGCGAGGAAGCCCACATCGCTACCAGTGGGCCCTCCAGCACGACATTGCCACACCCCGCACAGGCCCTCCGCTGAACACCAGGGACAAGGTGCGTCCTCCGCTAGTGTCGAAGGCTGCACGCGCCCAGCGAATGACAGGGGGTGCAACGAGCAGCAGTGCGTCTCACACACGCGGCGGTGCGCCCGCCAATTCGGCCGTCACTCTGCTGGGACGCCGGGCGCGCCTCCCCGCGCCGTCCTCGAGGAACTGGCGGTTGCGGAAGGAAGCGCTTTCGTCAAATGCGGCCGAAAACTAACATTTTGTGTGTTGGGAGAAAAGCCGAACGCGAATTCAGCCGTGCTCCTACATTAGATAGGCGCCAACGGCCATACCATGATGTATACACCGGTTCTCGTCCGATCACCGAAGTTAAGCATCATCGGGCCCGGCTAGTACTTGGATGGGTGACCGCCTGGGAAACCCGGGTGCTGTTGGCTCCCTTCCCGTTTTTTTTTTTTTTGTTATGTCGCCAGCCCAATTTTCAAACTACGTTTCTGTTGTGACAAAGATGCTTCCTTAAGCCTTTTAAACTACTGTAATGGTACGAAAATGCAGTAATTAACTCAGTTTGAGGGAGAATGTGCTAACCAAGTTTGCCAAGAAGACTTTGAAAACGACAAAACAGTACGAATTGGCAGGTGATTTCTGAAATACGTCACCGCCTATTGTTGTGTAGGAATGTAGAGTTCCAAATTTGATTTGTAACCACGAATTTATTCCTTAGTCGTCTCGTCTCGTCTCGTCTCGTCCCGCAGACGTTTGTCGTGCTTGCGCTGTCATATGGACCACGACCCGAGCGGCAGCGAGCGGCAGTCGAGCAAAGTCGGGACAAGTCGGGACGGGGACAGGGACAGGGATAGGAATGGTGCGAATGCACTGCAAACTACGCAGACACCTGGTGTGAGGCGAGGCGAGCCGAGGCGAGGCGAGGCGAGGCGAAGCGAGGAAGCCCACATCGCTACCAGTGGGCCCTCCAGCACGACATTGCCACACCCCGCACAGGCCCTCCGCTGAACACCAGGGACAAGGTGCGTCCTCCGCTAGTGTCGAAGGCTGCACGCGCCCAGCGAATGACAGGGGGTGCAACGAGCAGCAGTGCGTCTCACACACGCGGCGGTGCGCCCGCCAATTCGGCCGTCACTCTGCTGGGACGCCGGGCGCGCCTCCCCGCGCCGTCCTCGAGGAACTGGCGGTTGCGGAAGGAAGCGCTTTCGTCAAATGCGGCCGAAAACTAACATTTTGTGTGTTGGGAGAAAAGCCGAACGCGAATTCTGCCGTGCTCCTACATTAGATGGGCGCCAACGGCCATACCATGATGTATACACCGGTTCTCGTCCGATCACCGAAGTTAAGCATCATCGGGCCCGGCTAGTACTTGGATGGGTGACCGCCTGGGAAACCCGGGTGCTGTTGGCTCCCTTCCCGTTTTTTTTTTTTGTTATGTCGCCAGCCCAATTTTCAAACTACGTTTCTGTTGTGACAAAGATGCTTCCTTAAGCCTTTTAAACTACTGTAATGGCACGAAAATGCAGTAATTAACTCAGTTTGAGGGAGAATGTGCTAACCAAGTTTGCCAAGAAGACTTTGAAAACGACAAAACAGTACGAATTGGCAGGTGATTTCTGAAATACGTCACCGCCTATTGTTGTGTAGGAGTGTAGAGTTCCAAATTTGATTTGTAACCACGAATTTATTCCTTAGTCGTCTCGTCTCGTCTCGTCTCGTCTCGTCCCGCAGACGTTTGTCGTGCTTGCGCTGTCATATGGACCACGACCCGAGCGGCAGCGAGCGGCAGTCGAGCAAAGTCGGGACAAGTCGGGACGGGGACAGGGACAGGGATAGGAATGGTGCGAATGCACTGCAAACTACGCAGACACCTGGTGTGAGGCGAGGCGAGCCGAGGCGAGGCGAGGCGAGGCGAAGCGAGGAAGCCCACATCGCTACCAGTGGGCCCTCCAGCACGACATTGCCACACCCCGCACAGGCCCTCCGCTGAACACCAGGGACAAGGTGCGTCCTCCGCTAGTGTCGAAGGCTGCACGCGCCCAGCGAATGACAGGGGGTGCAACGAGCAGCAGTGCGTCTCACACACGCGGCGGTGCGCCCGCCAATTCGGCCGTCACTCTGCTGGGACGCCGGGCGCGCCTCCCCGCGCCGTCCTCGAGGAACTGGCGGTTGCGGAAGGAAGCGCTTTCGTCAAATGCGGCCGAAAACTAACATTTTGTGTGTTGGGAGAAAAGCCGAACGCGAATTCAGCCGTGCTCCTACATTAGATGGGCGCCAACGGCCATACCATGATGTATACACCGGTTCTCGTCCGATCACCGAAGTTAAGCATCATCGGGCCCGGCTAGTACTTGGATGGGTGACCGCCTGGGAAACCCGGGTGCTGTTGGCTCCCTTCCCGTTTTTTTTTTTTTGTTATGTCGCCAGCCCAATTTTCAAACTACGTTTCTGTTGTGACAAAGATGCTTCCTTAAGCCTTTTAAACTACTGTAATGGTACGAAAATGCAGTAATTAACTCAGTTTGAGGGAGAATGTGCTAACCAAGTTTGCCAAGAAGACTTTGAAAACGACAAAACAGTACGAATTGGCAGGTGATTTCTGAAATACGTCACCGCCTATTGTTGTGTAGGAATGTAGAGTTCCAAATTTGATTTGTAACCACGAATTTATTCCTTAGTCGTCTCGTCTCGTCTCGTCTCGTCCCGCAGACGTTTGTCGTGCTTGCGCTGTCATATGGACCACGACCCGAGCGGCAGCGAGCGGCAGTCGAGCAAAGTCGGGACAAGTCGGGACGGGGACAGGGACAGGGATAGGAATGGTGCGAATGCACTGCAAACTACGCAGACACCTGGTGTGAGGCGAGGCGAGCCGAGGCGAGGCGAGGCGAGGCGAAGCGAGGAAGCCCACATCGCTACCAGTGGGCCCTCCAGCACGACATTGCCACACCCCGCACAGGCCCTCCGCTGAACACCAGGGACAAGGTGCGTCCTCCGCTAGTGTCGAAGGCTGCACGCGCCCAGCGAATGACAGGGGGTGCAACGAGCAGCAGTGCGTCTCACACACGCGGCGGTGCGCCCGCCAATTCGGCCGTCACTCTGCTGGGACGCCGGGCGCGCCTCCCCGCGCCGTCCTCGAGGAACTGGCGGTTGCGGAAGGAAGCGCTTTCGTCAAATGCGGCCGAAAACTAACATTTTGTGTGTTGGGAGAAAAGCCGAACGCGAATTCTGCCGTGCTCCTACATTAGATGGGCGCCAACGGCCATACCATGATGTATACACCGGTTCTCGTCCGATCACCGAAGTTAAGCATCATCGGGCCCGGCTAGTACTTGGATGGGTGACCGCCTGGGAAACCCGGGTGCTGTTGGCTCCCTTCCTGTTTTTTTTTTTTTTGTAATGTCGCCAGCCCAATTTTCAAACTACCTTTCTGTTGTGACAAAGATGCTTCCTTAAGCCTTTTAAACTACTGTAATGGTACGAAAATGCAGTAATTAACTCAGTTTGAGGGAGAATGTGCTAACCAAGTTTGCCAAGAAGACTTTGAAAACGACAAAACAGTACGAATCGGCAGGTGATTTCTGAAATACGTCACCGCCTATTGTTGTGTAGGAGTGTAGAGTTCCAAATTTGATTTGTAACCACGAATTTATTCCTTAGTCGTCTCGTCTCGTCTCGTCTCGTCTCGTCCCGCAGACGTTTGTCGTGCTTGCGCTGTCATATGGACCACGACCCGAGCGGCAGCGAGCGGCAGTCGAGCAAAGTCGGGACAAGTCGGGACGGGGACAGGGACAGGGATAGGAATGGTGCGAATGCACTGCAAACTACGCAGACACCTGGTGTGAGGCGAGGCGAGCCGAGGCGAGGCGAGGCGAGGCGAAGCGAGGAAGCCCACATCGCTACCAGTGGGCCCTCCAGCACGACATTGCCACACCCCGCACAGGCCCTCCGCTGAACACCAGGGACAAGGTGCGTCCTCCGCTAGTGTCGAAGGCTGCACGCGCCCAGCGAATGACAGGGGGTGCAACGAGCAGCAGTGCGTCTCACACACGCGGCGGTGCGCCCGCCAATTCGGCCGTCACTCTGCTGGGACGCCGGGCGCGCCTCCCCGCGCCGTCCTCGAGGAACTGGCGGTTGCGGAAGGAAGCGCTTTCGTCAAATGCGGCCGAAAACTAACATTTTGTGTGTTGGGAGAAAAGCCGAACGCGAATTCTGCCGTGCTCCTACATTAGATGGGCGCCAACGGCCATACCATGATGTATACACCGGTTCTCGTCCGATCACCGAAGTTAAGCATCATCGGGCCCGGCTAGTACTTGGATGGGTGACCGCCTGGGAAACCCGGGTGCTGTTGGCTCCCTTCCCGTTTTTTTTTTTTTGTTATGTCGCCAGCCCAATTTTCAAACTACGTTTCTGTTGTGACAAAGATGCTTCCTTAAGCCTTTTAAACTACTGTAATGGTACGAAAATGCAGTAATTAACTCAGTTTGAGGGAGAATGTGCTAACCAAGTTTGCCAAGAAGACTTTGAAAACGACAAAACAGTACGAATTGGCAGGTGATTTCTGAAATACGTCACCGCCTATTGTTGTGTAGGAGTGTAGAGTTCCAAATTTGATTTGTAACCACGAATTTATTCCTTAGTCGTCTCGTCTCGTCTCGTCTCGTCTCGTCCCGCAGACGTTTGTCGTGCTTGCGCTGTCATATGGACCACGACCCGAGCGGCAGCGAGCGGCAGTCGAGCAAAGTCGGGACAAGTCGGGACGGGGACAGGGACAGGGATAGGAATGGTGCGAATGCACTGCAAACTACGCAGACACCTGGTGTGAGGCGAGGCGAGCCGAGGCGAGGCGAAGCGAGGAAGCCCACATCGCTACCAGTGGGCCCTCCAGCACGACATTGCCACACCCCGCACAGGCCCTCCGCTGAACACCAGGGACAAGGTGCGTCCTCCGCTAGTGTCGAAGGCTGCACGCGCCCAGCGAATGACAGGGGGTGCAACGAGCAGCAGTGCGTCTCACACACGCGGCGGTGCGCCCGCCAATTCGGCCGTCACTCTGCTGGGACGCCGGGCGCGCCTCCCCGCGCCGTCCTCGAGGAACTGGCGGTTGCGGAAGGAAGCGCTTTCGTCAAATGCGGCCGAAAACTAACATTTTGTGTGTTGGGAGAAAAGCCGAACGCGAATTCAGCCGTGCTCCTACATTAGATGGGCGCCAACGGCCATACCATGATGTATACACCGGTTCTCGTCCGATCACCGAAGTTAAGCATCATCGGGCCCGGCTAGTACTTGGATGGGTGACCGCCTGGGAAACCCGGGTGCTGTTGGCTCCCTTCCCGTTTTTTTTTTTTTGTTATGTCGCCAGCCCAATTTTCAAACTACGTTTCTGTTGTGACAAAGATGCTTCCTTAAGCCTTTTAAACTACTGTAATGGTACGAAAATGCAGTAATTAACTCAGTTTGAGGGAGAATGTGCTAACCAAGTTTGCCAAGAAGACTTTGGAAACGACAAAACAGTACGAATTGGCAGGTGATTTCTGAAATACGTCACCGCCTATTGTTGTGTAGGAATGTAGAGTTCCAAATTTGATTTGTAACCACGAATTTATTCCTTAGTCGTCTCGTCTCGTCTCGTCTCGTCCCGCAGACGTTTGTCGTGCTTGCGCTGTCATATGGACCACGACCCGAGCGGCAGCGAGCGGCAGTCGAGCAAAGTCGGGACAAGTCGGGACGGGGACAGGGACAGGGATAGGAATGGTGCGAATGCACTGCAAACTACGCAGACACCTGGTGTGAGGCGAGGCGAGCCGAGGCGAGGCGAGGCGAGGCGAAGCGAGGAAGCCCACATCGCTACCAGTGGGCCCTCCAGCACGACATTGCCACACCCCGCACAGGCCCTCCGCTGAACACCAGGGACAAGGTGCGTCCTCCGCTAGTGTCGAAGGCTGCACGCGCCCAGCGAATGACAGGGGGTGCAACGAGCAGCAGTGCGTCTCACACACGCGGCGGTGCGCCCGCCAATTCGGCCGTCACTCTGCTGGGACGCCGGGCGCGCCTCCCCGCGCCGTCCTCGAGGAACTGGCGGTTGCGGAAGGAAGCGCTTTCGTCAAATGCGGCCGAAAACTAACATTTTGTGTGTTGGGAGAAAAGCCGAACGCGAATTCAGCCGTGCTCCTACATTAGATGGGCGCCAACGGCCATACCATGATGTATACACCGGTTCTCGTCCGATCACCGAAGTTAAGCATCATCGGGCCCGGCTAGTACTTGGATGGGTGACCGCCTGGGAAACCCGGGTGCTGTTGGCTCCCTTCCCGTTTTTTTTTTTTTGTTATGTCGCCAGCCCAATTTTCAAACTACGTTTCTGTTGTGACAAAGATGCTTCCTTAAGCCTTTTAAACTACTGTAATGGTACGAAAATGCAGTAATTAACTCAGTTTGAGGGAGAATGTGCTAACCAAGTTTGCCAAGAAGACTTTGGAAACGACAAAACAGTACGAATTGGCAGGTGATTTCTGAAATACGTCACCGCCTATTGTTGTGTAGGAATGTAGAGTTCCAAATTTGATTTGTAACCACGAATTTATTCCTTAGTCGTCTCGTCTCGTCTCGTCTCGTCCCGCAGACGTTTGTCGTGCTTGCGCTGTCATATGGACCACGACCCGAGCGGCAGCGAGCGGCAGTCGAGCAAAGTCGGGACAAGTCGGGACGGGGACAGGGACAGGGATAGGAATGGTGCGAATGCACTGCAAACTACGCAGACACCTGGTGTGAGGCGAGGCGAGCCGAGGCGAGGCGAGGCGAGGCGAAGCGAGGAAGCCCACATCGCTACCAGTGGGCCCTCCAGCACGACATTGCCACACCCCGCACAGGCCCTCCGCTGAACACCAGGGACAAGGTGCGTCCTCCGCTAGTGTCGAAGGCTGCACGCGCCCAGCGAATGACAGGGGGTGCAACGAGCAGCAGTGCGTCTCACACACGCGGCGGTGCGCCCGCCAATTCGGCCGTCACTCTGCTGGGACGCCGGGCGCGCCTCCCCGCGCCGTCCTCGAGGAACTGGCGGTTGCGGAAGGAAGCGCTTTCGTCAAATGCGGCCGAAAACTAACATTTTGTGTGTTGGGAGAAAAGCCGAACGCGAATTCTGCCGTGCTCCTACATTAGATGGGCGCCAACGGCCATACCATGATGTATACACCGGTTCTCGTCCGATCACCGAAGTTAAGCATCATCGGGCCCGGCTAGTACTTGGATGGGTGACCGCCTGGGAAACCCGGGTGCTGTTGGCTCCCTTCCTGTTTTTTTTTTTTTGTAATGTCGCCAGCCCAATTTTCAAACTACGTTTCTGTTGTGACAAAGATGCTTCCTTAAGCCTTTTAAACTACTGTAATGGTACGAAAATGCAGTAATTAACTCAGTTTGAGGGAGAATGTGCTAACCAAGTTTGCCAAGAAGACTTTGAAAACGACAAAACAGTACGAATCGGCAGGTGATTTCTGAAATACGTCACCGCCTATTGTTGTGTAGGAGTGTAGAGTTCCAAATTTGATTTGTAACCACGAATTTATTCCTTAGTCGTCTCGTCTCGTCTCGTCTCGTCTCGTCCCGCAGACGTTTGTCGTGCTTGCGCTGTCATATGGACCACGACCCGAGCGGCAGCGAGCGGCAGTCGAGCAAAGTCGGGACAAGTCGGGACGGGGACAGGGACAGGGATAGGAATGGTGCGAATGCACTGCAAACTACGCAGACACCTGGTGTGAGGCGAGGCGAGCCGAGGCGAGGCGAGGCGAGGCGAAGCGAGGAAGCCCACATCGCTACCAGTGGGCCCTCCAGCACGACATTGCCACACCCCGCACAGGCCCTCCGCTGAACACCAGGGACAAGGTGCGTCCTCCGCTAGTGTCGAAGGCTGCACGCGCCCAGCGAATGACAGGGGGTGCAACGAGCAGCAGTGCGTCTCACACACGCGGCGGTGCGCCCGCCAATTCGGCCGTCACTCTGCTGGGACGCCGGGCGCGCCTCCCCGCGCCGTCCTCGAGGAACTGGCGGTTGCGGAAGGAAGCGCTTTCGTCAAATGCGGCCGAAAACTAACATTTTGTGTGTTGGGAGAAAAGCCGAACGCGAATTCAGCCGTGCTCCTACATTAGATGGGCGCCAACGGCCATACCATGATGTATACACCGGTTCTCGTCCGATCACCGAAGTTAAGCATCATCGGGCCCGGCTAGTACTTGGATGGGTGACCGCCTGGGAAACCCGGGTGCTGTTGGCTCCCTTCCCGTTTTTTTTTTTTTGTTATGTCGCCAGCCCAATTTTCAAACTACGTTTCTGTTGTGACAAAGATGCTTCCTTAAGCCTTTTAAACTACTGTAATGGTACGAAAATGCAGTAATTAACTCAGTTTGAGGGAGAATGTGCTAACCAAGTTTGCCAAGAAGACTTTGAAAACGACAAAACAGTACGAATTGGCAGGTGATTTCTGAAATACGTCACCGCCTATTGTTGTGTAGGAATGTAGAGTTCCAAATTTGATTTGTAACCACGATTTATTCCTTAGTCGTCTCGTCTCGTCTCGTCTCGTCCCGCAGACGTTTGTCGTGCTTGCGCTGTCATATGGACCACGACCCGAGCGGCAGCGAGCGGCAGTCGAGCAAAGTCGGGACAAGTCGGGACGGGGACAGGGACAGGGATAGGAATGGTGCGAATGCACTGCAAACTACGCAGACACCTGGTGTGAGGCGAGGCGAGCCGAGGCGAGGCGAAGCGAGGAAGCCCACATCGCTACCAGTGGGCCCTCCAGCACGACATTGCCACACCCCGCACAGGCCCTCCGCTGAACACCAGGGACAAGGTGCGTCCTCCGCTAGTGTCGAAGGCTGCACGCGCCCAGCGAATGACAGGGGGTGCAACGAGCAGCAGTGCGTCTCACACACGCGGCGGTGCGCCCGCCAATTCGGCCGTCACTCTGCTGGGACGCCGGGCGCGCCTCCCCGCGCCGTCCTCGAGGAACTGGCGGTTGCGGAAGGAAGCGCTTTCGTCAAATGCGGCCGAAAACTAACATTTTGTGTGTTGGGAGAAAAGCCGAACGCGAATTCAGCCGTGCTCCTACATTAGATGGGCGCCAACGGCCATACCATGATGTATACACCGGTTCTCGTCCGATCACCGAAGTTAAGCATCATCGGGCCCGGCTAGTACTTGGATGGGTGACCGCCTGGGAAACCCGGGTGCTGTTGGCTCCCTTCCCGTTTTTTTTTTTTTGTTATGTCGCCAGCCCAATTTTCAAACTACGTTTCTGTTGTGACAAAGATGCTTCCTTAAGCCTTTTAAACTACTGTAATGGTACGAAAATGCAGTAATTAACTCAGTTTGAGGGAGAATGTGCTAACCAAGTTTGCCAAGAAGACTTTGGAAACGACAAAACAGTACGAATTGGCAGGTGATTTCTGAAATACGTCACCGCCTATTGTTGTGTAGGAATGTAGAGTTCCAAATTTGATTTGTAACCACGAATTTATTCCTTAGTCGTCTCGTCTCGTCTCGTCTCGTCCCGCAGACGTTTGTCGTGCTTGCGCTGTCATATGGACCACGACCCGAGCGGCAGCGAGCGGCAGTCGAGCAAAGTCGGGACAAGTCGGGACGGGGACAGGGACAGGGATAGGAATGGTGCGAATGCACTGCAAACTACGCAGACACCTGGTGTGAGGCGAGGCGAGCCGAGGCGAGGCGAGGCGAGGCGAAGCGAGGAAGCCCACATCGCTACCAGTGGGCCCTCCAGCACGACATTGCCACACCCCGCACAGGCCCTCCGCTGAACACCAGGGACAAGGTGCGTCCTCCGCTAGTGTCGAAGGCTGCACGCGCCCAGCGAATGACAGGGGGTGCAACGAGCAGCAGTGCGTCTCACACACGCGGCGGTGCGCCCGCCAATTCGGCCGTCACTCTGCTGGGACGCCGGGGCGCGCCTCCCCGCGCCGTCCTCGAGGAACTGGCGGTTGCGGAAGGAAGCGCTTTCGTCAAATGCGGCCGAAAACTAACATTTTGTGTGTTGGGAGAAAAGCCGAACGCGAATTCAGCCGTGCTCCTACATTAGATGGGCGCCAACGGCCATACCATGATGTATACACCGGTTCTCGTCCGATCACCGAAGTTAAGCATCATCGGGCCCGGCTAGTACTTGGATGGGTGACCGCCTGGGAAACCCGGGTGCTGTTGGCTCCCTTCCCGTTTTTTTTTTTTGTTATGTCGCCAGCCCAATTTTCAAACTACGTTTCTGTTGTGACAAAGATGCTTCCTTAAGCCTTTTAAACTACTGTAATGGTACGAAAATGCAGTAATTAACTCAGTTTGAGGGAGAATGTGCTAACCAAGTTTGCCAAGAAGACTTTGAAAACGACAAAACAGTACGAATTGGCAGGTGATTTCTGAAATACGTCACCGCCTATTGTTGTGTAGGAATGTAGAGTTCCAAATTTGATTTGTAACCACGAATTTATTCCTTAGTCGTCTCGTCTCGTCTCGTCTCGTCCCGCAGACGTTTGTCGTGCTTGCGCTGTCATATGGACCACGACCCGAGCGGCAGCGAGCGGCAGTCGAGCAAAGTCGGGACAAGTCGGGACGGGGACAGGGACAGGGATAGGAATGGTGCGAATGCACTGCAAACTACGCAGACACCTGGTGTGAGGCGAGGCGAGCCGAGGCGAGGCGAAGCGAGGAAGCCCACATCGCTACCAGTGGGCCCTCCAGCACGACATTGCCACACCCCGCACAGGCCTCCGCTGAACACCAGGGACAAGGTGCGTCCTCCGCTAGTGTCGAAGGCTGCACGCGCCCAGCGAATGACAGGGGGTGCAACGAGCAGCAGTGCGTCTCACACACGCGGCGGTGCGCCCGCCAATTCGGCCGTCACTCTGCTGGGACGCCGGGCGCGCCTCCCCGCGCCGTCCTCGAGGAACTGGCGGTTGCGGAAGGAAGCGCTTTCGTCAAATGCGGCCGAAAACTAAACATTTTGTGTGTTGGGAGAAAAGCCGAACGCGAATTCAGCCGTGCTCCTACATTAGATGGGCGCCAACGGCCATACCATGATGTATACACCGGTTCTCGTCC